>NC_092043.1:50926999-51228492 GCF_003086295.3 Arachis hypogaea
TAAAAGATATATTTATATTTTCCTTTTGTGATGGAGGGAATTTAAAATTTTCATCTTATTAGAAGAGATTTTGAAAATGATTTCTATAAATATCTAAACAAATTATGTTAACAAAAAGAATTTTAATTATCTTACAAAATCACATTCCCTTCTAAAATTCCTTCGTCCAAAGACACTCTAAATATGTTTAGTTCACCACATGACATAACAATGTTGTATTCAAAGCTATAACAAAGTTATATTCAATATCAATATTGCAAAACTTTATCATAACTTCATTTAGTACACATGATTTCATCAATTATAAATATGAAGAACTAAGATATTAAATCTATAATAAACCAAAAAAATATTATGTAATTGTTGAAGCGTTAAGCTCAAAAGGAAAATTGTGATACTAATAAAACTTTAAGAGTTTTATTTTGGTACAATAATAGTGTAAACTCATTCGGTCTTCAGTTACGTTCATTCTTTTATATAATCATTCATGCTATCAATATAAATAATAATTATTTTTGTTAATATGTTATTACGTAATTGAATGTACGTATAAAATTATTTTATATTGAGAGTGACTCAAAATTAAATCAAAACCTTAAATATGCTTAAGAGTATTTTTGAGAAAAAAATCCTAACATGATATAAAAGGAGATTAATTTTAAAGCACTGATAGTATATTTTATACAATCATTCATTCACATTTATTCATTTAGATAAATATATTTAAGCAATCAATGTAAAAGATAGTTACTTTATTAATATAATATTACGTACTTAAATGTATGTATAAAATTATTTTACAATATCAATATAAAAAATTAAATTTATAGTATTGCAAAATGTAAATATTTTTTCTGTCACCAAAAGTTTATTAATATTTTTTGAACAAAACAAGAACAATCACAAACGAAACCCTCCACTAATAAGTTGATTATGTAAATAATAATTAAGAAAATTAATATAATTAGACATTAGACAATTATATGATAAATCAAAACTAAACTCAAAATAAAAAAGCCTAAATAAAAGAAGAAAGACAATTATTATTGGTTATTAATTTATTATTATCCCCAGATTCTCACACCAAACAAATAAAAATCACGTTGGCCCAAAAAGGTTAGAAGTCAAAAACAGAAGGCAAGAAAAACCACCCACTTGTACGAAGCCACGTGGCAGAACTACCTTCGGCAATTGCAATTTACAATTATGACTCAGAATCTTGCCTCAACCTCGTTCCTACACTGTCCCATATATACCGCACTCTCTCGTCCTCGCACTCTCACACATTCAGGGGCATTCCCCGTAATTACACACATAAATCTTCAATACGGTGCCGTTTTCTTCTATCCCTTATTCCTTTCTCGCACGTTCATCTCACACCCAAAAAAAAAAAAAAAAAGAAAAAAGAAAAATACAGCTAACCCTAGCTTTCGCCCCTTTTTCGTTTTAGCCGCGTTTTCCAATCTCGATCCCCTTTTCCTCCCTCTCTCGATTCGGCCTTCACTTTTTCTGGAATCGTCGAATCGTCGCTGCCTTCTTCTAGATCTCGTTCTTCTGCATCGATCGATCCCAATTTTGGCCTTATCGGTGTTCGTTGTCTGATTTTAGGGTTTCCGTCGCCCAATATTCTTGATCTATTTTTCCCAATTCGGGATCTGAAAAAATTATCGATTCTTTTCTTTGTTAGGTTCCTGGTCTTGTTCTCCTCGTTTTGTTTTCTCCGATTTTGTAAATTATTTTTGGTCAACGTGTATTTGATTTTTGTTCGTTCCTTCAATTACCTTGTTTGCGTTGTTAGATCTCGCGTCGCGTGACCTGATTCGACCCGAATCGTAATAATTGTCCGTCGATTATACGTTTTCCTTTCGTTCTGGTTGGAAATTGAATTATCTAGGGTTAGGGTTTCCAAAATTTGGGGCTTTTCTTGTTTCCTTGAAATTCTTGGTGGGAAGGATCAATTCCTTTGATCAATTAAGGTTTCCCTGTTTGATTACTCCCAATTAGAGCTATTATTGCCTGATTCAGCAGTCTGCCATATATTTGTACGACAGTGTTTTAAGGTATAATAACTATTATATTACTATTATTTACAAAATGACAATTATATTGCATTTTTCTTTTGCTATATTTTATCGTCTTTTTTTTTCTTTTTTAGTTTGTTTATTCCCAATGAAAATTTCTCTGGGCTCTGTTTATTCATTGAAGGGTGCATGAGTGATTGGGCCCACTAGCTTTTTATGATGATATTAATGTTAGGGAATGTTGATATTAAATACTGTATGAGTAAAAGTGGTCTGAAGTTCCTTTTGGTTTGTTCTCCATTTGAATTGAAGACAGTCTACTTGAGTCTATATGAGTCAACATTTGTCATCTACTTGACTGCTTAGTCTTCTTCACCATAATTAGCCTATCTAAACACATTTAGTGGATATTATGCACATTTAGTTAAGCCTAATGTGTATAGTAATCATATGCAAGTGAGATTGTTTTAGTAGTGACTTTTATTAGTCAAAGGTGCTTGCTCTCTTTATTGTTCTCAGTAACTTCTAGCAGTTGATTGAGTTGAAATGTCTGCCTATTGGATAATTGGCAGGTGCTTGATGATTTGCACTTATTATTCAAACATGCTTGCTCTTTTCGATGAATAGTGAATGATTTTTCTTGGTTTGAGTAACGGTTGATAAAGTTGAAGTGTCCATCTATTGTATAATTTCTAGGAGCAAAATGTGAAAATGATTTGTACATTAACCATATGTATGTAGAATTTGAAATGTGGAGTCAGTTAACTTGTATTGATGAGAGACTAGTAGTATTTATTGTTGCATTGAATACTTAGCTGAGGTTTTTTTTTTTCAAATGAAAGCACTTTTATATGGACATGGTGACATGTGCTGTCTATCATATCAAAATATTCAAGTGCTTTGAGCAAATGTTGTTTGGATGACAATTAATAGTTTCAAATAGTTTTATTGTGAAACAATTCTGTTGCCCTTACTTTTCATTTGTTCCTCTTCTTCAGGTAATCATGGTGCAGAAGCGTCCATTTGATGCTGAGGAGATGCTCGAGGTTTCCTTCAAACACCAGAAACATGCAGAACCCAGTGATCAGCTTGTTTCATTTTCTGAATCTGTTTTTCCTGATGATGATTGCCACACCCATATGCCTCAAACTTCAGGTGGGATTTAGTCTCAACCCCAGACAAAAAGTTCAGAAACAAACTGTAATTTGACATAATAAACAATGCTTTTTCAAACAGTTTCAAGTTTCTGATCAATTGAACTTCTAATTCTAGTGGTTTCTGCACTAGTACTCAACCACTTACCTATGAGGCATCATATTAATTGGATATGACCTATTTTATTACTGAGGAGTAGGCTGTTTGCTTAAGTTAGTATTTTTGTATTTGATTTTGGGGTCAACCTTAATGTTACAATGTTGGAGATATTCCTTTGTTACTTTTATGAAGGGAATTGGACTGCCACAGTTCTGACATCATCTTGTACTGTTGTCTGAGATTTTCCTTGTTCCATAAAATATATCTTAATCTTGTCTACCTCATCATTTGTAGAGGGCGGATGTGGGCAAGGTAGTAATGAAGGTATTGAGAAGCTTGCTGGTGAAAGTATCGGTAAAGGCCCTAGAGGGGCTGAGGACTCTGAAGCTAGTTTTCCTGTAGCTTGGGCTACCAGTAGCACTACTGAACAAGTTGTCAAGTCAGAGTCACCTGTTCATCTTGCTCTTTTTCCTGAGTATTTCCATTCAGAACCATCTGTACATGTTGCTCTTTTCCCTGAGTATTTCAGTCCAGAGAAACCATTTAGGACGTTGGCTCGCTATGAGGACATCTATTCCATACTGATTGAAAATCCTCCTCGCAAACTTGTATCTATGGGAGCTAACCATCAGGCTGATATTCCAGTTTGGGATTCTTCGGTTGCTATTGACAGACCAAATGCCTCTGAAGATGTCTCCAATCTAGGCTTCCCCATTGGAGATGATGAGAAAAGGCTGGTGGGGACATGTATAATCCCAATGCCTCAGATGGAGTTGTCTTCTGACAATGATGATGTTGGAAAGGGCAGAACCAATTGTTGGTGTGAAGATAGAGGATCCATCAGATGTGTTAGACAGCATATAGCAGAAGAAAGAGAAAGACTTTTGAAAGAGTTTGGGCATGAGAAGTTTGATGAATTGGGGTTCAATGACATGGGAGAACGTGTGGCAGAAAAATGGAGTGCAGAAGAAGAACGCCTATTTCATGAAGTTGTCTTCAATAATCCAGTTTCCCTTGGCAAGAATTTCTGGCACTATCTCTCCATTGTTCTCCCTTCACGAAGCAAAAAAGAAATAGTTAGTTACTACTTTAACGTCTTCATGCTTCGAAAGCGGGCAGAGCAGAACAGAAACGATGCCTTGAGCATTGACAGTGATAATGATGAATGGCAAGGTAGTGATGGCATTGACATTGCAACTCGAGAGGAAGATGAGGATGACTCTGTTGTAGATTCTCCAGTCGATCAGAATGATATTGGTTTTACCAGCTGCCATGAAAATGATCAACTTGATTATGATGATGAGTTTGCTGCAGATGAAATTTGTGCTGTTAATGGAACTGTAGATTTGACCAAAAGGAACATTGATGATGAGGATGATTCTAAATATGATGCTGTGTCTGTGGCGAGAAGCACTGTCCCAAACCGATTTTGTCCTCCAATACAACCTCATGATCAGACTATTCACAAGGATGATGAAAATGTTAAAGATGAAACATGCACTTTTTCTGACGCCATAGTGTCCTCACAGGAGACCAGAGCGAAGAGCAGTGCTGAAGGTGATCAATGGTGTGGTAACTATAATGAGGTGGCAAGTAATGGCTATAGCAATGGCCATGTGTTGGAGCCTTGCGATGCAAAAGTGTGGGATCCTGCATTTTTGTCTTGCTCTAAAAGTAAGATTGACTTCTTGCCCACTTGCAACATGATAGAAGAAATCTTTGGAGATGGAAGAAGGCAAGACATGAGAAAAGGTTGAATTGATCCTAGGCTTTTGTTTGAAGTAAATGTCAGCTTAGCAATTTTTGCTGGGTAATGAGACTTCAAATTTTTCCTTTGTATATGTGACATAAGAATGAAAATATAACCTTCTTTGTAAAATTGATTTGGAAGGTTATTTGGTTTTTCCAGTTATGTCCCATTTATTCTTTCTTTTTTTTTCTTTTTCTTTTTCTTTTCCCTCTTAAGTCCTTAAGGAACTGTAAACTTCATATTCCTTAATTTAATTATAGTTTCCTCGTTAGGGTGGAATATTTTCAAGGGGGATAATAGTTAGCTGAGAAAAAAGAACTATCTCGGTTCTAACTTCCAAGAGTTATCTTATCTCATGATGTAATTTTCTCTTACCACAATCTTTAATGAAAATTCCAGCTGTTACATCTCCATGTGTTCTTTCTACTTAATTGGTTTTCTTTCTTTGGGGTAAAAAAGAGTGAAGGATACTAATGGTTTTCACTAATTTAGCTTGTGTAAAATTTGGCCAATTATGATTATAACTTAGATATTTAGCTGAGATCAAGAGTTGTGGTTATGTGATTTGCTCTTACATATATCTTTTCCAATTTTTGTTACGTCTGATGCTGATGGAAAAGACAGTCTAGGTAGAGAAATAAAGGAAATTTAGAAGGCATTGTTCTCAAACTTTTATTTATTTTGATAGATATAAAGGAATGCAATATTTCAACGTGTTATCATTCAAATAGTATAATCTACCTATTTAGAGGTCTGTTTTAACTAAGCATTTAGTTGCTTTTGAATTAATTTTACGAATAAAATACATGGTGAATAAAACTATGACAACTATATACTTGGTTAAGGTTATATTTGAAAGTGTTTTTATGATCAAAGCTTACTTGATTTAAAGTGTTAGAAATTTTTTTTTGTTAACAAAAAAATTAGGTTCCAGTCTAATAACTGTAATCCAATAAATTACAGAATACAGATACTAGTAGCTGGAAAAAAAATGGGCAACATATATAAGTCTAAAATTATTATTTTTACTATCATAATTAATTATTCTTTTCATTTCAGCCCCTTTCCCCTCTCTCTCTTCCTTTTTCTTTTTTGTTGAGTCTTTTATTCCCTTTGAGATGTTTTGCTTTCGACTTAAGGAAGTCACATCCACTAATTAACCATTTAGCCGCAAAGTTATTCTTATTGGCCAATTTTGTCTCTTGTGTTCACATGGTTCAACCATAGGCACTATTAGCATATTAATAACATTTTTTTACTTCATTTAACACTTAGTAAAAATGCAATAATGGCAGCTCTTAGCATATTAAGTGACAGGTGCATATGAACTGCCCCACATGTTAATATTACTCCTTTCTTAAATTAATTCTCTCTTTTTAATTGTGTACACTTATTAATTATAATATATTTTTCTTTTTCTATAATTGCAATTTATACTAATATTCTTTTTTTTTATAAATATTTGAAGCATATAATAACCATGAACTAATTAATGTGAGTTATTAAAATTAAAAAATAATAGTTAAATTGATACAAATAAAAAAAAGAGATATTTATTATATGAGATGAAGAAAGTAACAAATAATATCTCTTATTTTTATTTCACAAACAAATTTTTCCCTTTTTGCCCTTAAATAACTGAATGAATATTTAATTATTCTCTTTGAGTATCTTCAAAGCATTTCTGGTGAGAACTTTGCTCCCTAACATATGTACCATTATTACTGGTATCAGGTATGAAGCAATAACACATGCACCTTTTACCTACATATATTTTATAATTTAACATAAATATGAAAAAAAAAAAAAGAAACAACATAGAAGGCTTCTGATTCATGAGTACTTGATTAAAATACTGAAAAAAAATGAAAAATTTGTTTTGTTGACAAAAGAATTGTTATAGTTTTGATATTTGTCTAAAATATACTTGAAATGATATTCCTGTCTGCTTAATTAATTATCTGTTAATTTTTACTAAATTATTTATATTATCAAAAAATGAAAAAAAATAGAATTTGATTGATTAAATAGACTTATAAAATAAAACTAACTTTTTTGTATATTAGATAAATATTTAATTTTTTATAAATTATTTTCTTATTTAAATATTTTTATAAAAATGATTTTTTAAGTTAGTTACTCATTTTATTTTTTTATTTTTTTTTCTAGAAAAGAGGTTGAGCTATAAGGCTCCAACTGCCAGCAGAACCACTATTTATGAGTTGATTAAAGGCTATAGCTTATAAGCTTATGGAACATTAAATTAATTAGTATATATACTATGATCTAATCACCCACCAAAGAAAAAGAAAGTGCTACACTTTCTAATCATTTAAGAATATATTTTCATAATCACTGATATGTCACTCCTCATCTAAACTGGTGTAATCAGAAATTGAAACCTTAGCAAAGTGGCTAAAATATCTCTATTTACATCTTCCAACTAACATTTGTCTAATTATTTTTTAATCCATTTCTGATAATTATAGCAACAGGGTACCTCTGTCTGCAAAAAGCTACTACTGAATCTTCTGATTGGAAAAGGAAGAAAACAGAAATGAGTGGTGATTGATGGTTAAAACAAAAAACAAAAAAAAAACTCATAATCAACTAACAATCAAGTGTTTGACAATAATTATGTGCATTGAATTCATCACTTGTATTACTATTATTGGCCACTTAGAAAAATCCTTCTTGTGTTTTACACAGCACAAAAAATAATGTCATCAATAACAGTTCATGCTTTGAAGGGACAAATTCTTAAATTTGTTCACAAAATATCACATGTATAATATAGTGACAGTTATTAATAACAACAACATCATCAAAACTAACATTTTAAGATATTCACTCATTTATGTTCTTATCAAGATAGTTTAGTAATAACTAATAAGTAGTGTATGAAGAAAATAATATATATATTAGTGTTTCTTAGTAGATAAAACATTGTTGATCATATTTGATCATAAGACAAAAATATTTTGCTTAATTTTGTTTCTGTTTAATTCTTTAAATAGATTTTTATATTATATTATTTATTTTAAAATAAAAACAAATAAACAAATTCTTAAATCTAAATCAAGCAACCTGATCTGGTCACTATAATTCCGCTCAGGTAAATAAAACTATAAATCAAAATCTGGTTAAAACTAAAGTATATGTATTTACTCTCTTAACGGATTTATCCTATAAAATCAAATAACTACGTGCCAACCCAAATCGGCACAGAAATTTCTCCGCAAATCTCTCTAAACAAGATTACTTAACACAGTTACCAGATAATTAGCTAAAGCTCTACAAAGCAGTTTTAAAAATACTTATAATCATCCTAACACAACAACTTTATAAATATAAGCGACTCACTAAGTCACAGGTGTGTTATTCATTTTGAATAACTTTATATTTATCTTTTATTTTTACTAACTTAAGCATTAAAGTACATTTGCGGCTTCTACTGCCGCCGTTTCTAAAAAAAATCGACGTATTATTTTTTTTGTCCAGCATTAAGAAAACGAGCTATACTTTAGAGTCGGCCACTCACACAAGAGTACAAACAAATAAAATTTATCTTTTTTTATTAAATATCTTTATATTTCTATTATAAAAAAAATATTAAATATAAATTATAATATTTTCTTTTATTAACTATATACAAACACAATACACGTAATAATAAGCAAATTAAAGGAGTGATATTTTGATGTACTATATACGAGGAAACACTAGAATTGAATGAATGAGTGTATACACATGTAGCAGCAAATTAAACCCCATATTTTTCCACCGACAGTAGTGAGTAGTGAGTTAGCATAAACCTTAAGAAACGCATCTTTGCACTTAAATTAAATACGCCACATTATTACACATAATGTAGTGTGTAATTCAAAACTTTCCTTGGAAGCAGCATATATACGAAAATATTTGATAATAAAAAAATAAAAAAATAATATAAAATATTTTATACAATTATATAATTATAATTATTTATTTTATAATTATTCAAACAGTAAATATAAAAAGTAGTTATTTTTATTAATGTATCGTTATGTGATTAAATGTACGTGTAAAACAGTTTTACATTGACAGCATATCAAAATTAAATTTTAAAAAAATATTAATAAAAAATTGTCAAAACTTATTTTTTTTAATTTTATTTAATGTATCTATAATAAATAAATACCAAATAAAACAAATGTAAACTGATTACACTACCGAGATATATTTGTCAATTTCTATCATCACTTTTATTTTTTCTTTTGAAGAGTAGTAGCTAGTGAGACACTCTTCCCTCTGAAGTGAAGCTTCTCAGAATGAATGAATGAGAGAGATTGAAACACTGAGATATTATTAAGATATGTGAATAATATGATAGATACAAGTTTTCTATTTCTATGTCAGAATCTCTCTGAATGAATGAATGAATATATGGTACTCTAAAAGCAACATATACAGCAATACTATAGATCCACCCCACTGCAAAACTTCAACTTCTTGTACCAAAATTTGTTTCTTTAATTCTCTCTCTATGTTTATACAATTATACACTTTAAATTTAATCTCTGATGTTATTATTGGAGGATGTTTTTATAAAGACGCGTAAAACGTTTTTTTGTAAAGACTTGTATTATTATTTGACGTATTAATGAATTAATTATTTTTTAATTTTTTAACAAATTAGAATAAAATCGATTTTTTATAACAATAACAATAAAACTAATTGTTATCAAATCCGGTCGAACCGATTAATTTACATAACTCACTGGATTATGATTTATTTTTGTTTTTTTAAAAAGTAAAATCAGAGATATATTTATTATCTTTTTATCAAAAAATTTTAACATAATTCAGTTTAGATTGTATAAATCGATCGGATCAAATCAGGTCTAATAATTATAATACAAATAATTAAATTTATTATTGTTGTTATAATAAACTGATTTTATTTTAGTTTATTAAAAAATAAATTATTAACTGATTTAATATATTATTCATCATTCAATTTAATTAGCAACGGTAGCTTATGAATTTAGCTTCTAAATTTTACTTATATATTAAGAGCTATCATTTAACTCAAAATTATATAAAATTTATGTATCTAAATATTGATAAAATATACCAATTTTAATTAATTTAAATTGATTCAGTGTTTAATTTATTTATCTACTTAAACATGTGATGAGAATTCAAATCACATCTTGTGTAAATAATAACTTATTAACCAATAAAAATCTTTTACCAAAAAAATTACCAATTTTAGTAATTTGATTAATTATTAAGTTATTTACCAATATAACCATCCAAGACATTATTGACTTTTGGTATTGAATGTGTGACACTGTACACATGATGAACATTCACATGTTTCCTCTAATTAAAAAAAAAGGGATAAATTTATTGCGCCAATCCCTTCAATTTGAATCTAATTAATTTGCATAATATAAATATTCTGTTTTATGAATCCTACATATTGTAACAACAAAGGGGATCTAATATATGAGTAAAAAGGAGAACGATAAAATATAGAAAAGGTACAGCTAACCATTGTGCTAAGTTGCCGGCAAAAGGGGCACAAATTCAGTATTAAATTTAATTTATACTAATCAAATACTTAATTAATAATAAGTTGCAGTTGTAATTACTTCTTAGGATAACATAAAGACATTTTGTGTTACGGTTAATGCAATGAACTTTGCCGGCGGCTTATAATCATTTTATTATTATTTTTATGAAGGCTTCGAAATTTATAAACAATTGTATTATATATAATGTTTAAAAAATATTCTATGTACATTAAAAATTAACTATTAAATTTTTAATTATTATATATTTATGTATATTATATATATAAATTAATTTAATATATTTTTTAAAATAAATAATTAAATCTATTATAATTAAATATTCAAGTTCATTTACAATAATATTGTAATTCAGATATCAAATATGATTTTTATATACGATAATTAATTAAGAAAGTCACTTACATAAAGATGTTTAAAATATTTTTTTTAAGTTAGTTTTTAGTAATTAAAATTTACAGTCATGTTATATATACAAGTCTTTTGGTTTATAAGTCTTACAAGTTGGGCCAAACTCAACAGAAACTACGCTCACCCACTCGAGCGTGTTAACACGTACGTTACTAAAACGTTTCTAAAGCGCGTTCACGCACCATTATGAACGACTTTTCTTCTTCTTTCTCGATCAAAATCACAACTGCCGTTTTTTCTTCGCGTTCCTCCTCCTCCTCCTCTTTTTGCTTCTTCTCCTTTTTCTTTGCGTCTCTCCTATTTTTTTCGCGTGTTTCATTTTCATCGTCATTTTTCTATTACTGTTGTTGTTGCTGCATTTTTTTCCCTCCTTCTCTTTCTATTGATTTTGTAAAATTATGTATTTTTTCTTCTTTGTTTGATTTTTTCCTCTCAACAAGAATTATGCAGAACTTATCAGTACACATACACCAAAAATTCTTAAATAATACACTCAAATTTGCTGCAAATGCAGAAAAATATTTTCTCTAATGTTGCATTTTTTCTTCTTCTTCTTTTTCCTTATTTCTTTCTTTCTTTTAGTTGAATGAATGTAAGTTCATCATCTTCCAAGTAATTTTGTACCATTATGTGTTTCTTCTTTTTCTTCTTTATTTAATTTTTTTTGTTTTTATTCTTATTAAAAGAATAAAACAAGAAGAAATTTGAGAAGATAAAACAAGAAAAAAAGACGAATAATAAAAAAGAAAGATGATGATGAAAAAGAAGAAGAAGAAGTAGCAGAAGATGAGAAGGAGGGAGAAGAAGAGTTTTGAATTATGTAGAAATTTTCAATACGCATACACCAAAAATTCTAAAAGAATACACCCAAATATCTTCCTGTTACACTCAAATTCGCTGCAAATACAGAAAAATATTTTTTAATGCAAAACTCTTATATTACATTCAACTCAAACCATCAACGATAAAATATTATTCACCTACAGAATCATAAACTACCAACAAAAACATTAACTGGAATTAAACCACACCTCAAGAACTTTATTGGATTCAAATCCAAAATCCACTTTACTCTGGTTCAATTGCTGACAATCTGAAGTTGAATCACTCATTATCTTCAAAATGATTTCAAAACTTGATTTCAAAACAATTTCAGATCTGAGCTTGATTTCAAAATGATTTCAGAAACAATGGAAATCGAGAAAAAACGAAGAAAGAGCACGCACAAAAAAACACACGAAAACATTGAAATAGTACACAAAGGAAAATGCACGAAAGAGATCACAGAAGACACGAAACGAAAAAAAATTCATAAAAGGAAAAGAAAAATTGCCGGCACTATATATGGGGTTTGCCATCCTGGCTATAGTATTAATTAGTATGTGACAGTATAATATGATTATTATTAGAGATATCATAGTGAAAAAACTAAGCAAATGACTGAACTAAGATCCAATATTCCAATGCACCCTTGTCATAAACACAACTATGCAAATCACAAGCCACAAAACTAGACAGCTTGTACCTAATTAATTATTATTTATATCTGCCCTGGGTGCATTAAGTGATGATTAATTATGCCTAATTAAATAAATTAATTTTTAGGCTATCTATTTTAACCATATATACTCAAATTGTTGCCCCTACTTTTGTATGCATTTATGTAACTTTATCTTTTGGATTGGTGTGTAACATTCACATACTAAGAAATATAGTTTACTAGTCATGTCATGTAATTTAATTTGTACCAAGTCAAACTTTCAAAAACAAATAATAATAATAATAAGGACCACATTATTATATTAGTATATTTACTAAATTGTGGTTGTGACACGATATTTTAATTAATTAACTTGCTTTAATTTTCCTTGTAATGAATATTTGAATCTTATAGCTTTCAAATAGACATATATATCGAATTCGTTCATTAAATAATAAAAAAGCTTTGTATTAATATTGTTCAATTTTGTAGTGAACTCAATTCCTATATAACTACTCTAAAATTATCTATATCTAAAAAAGTGACTTTTTATATTTTATTTTTTGGGTCAATCATATGTTTGAACTACTTCCTTTAATTACTTTGTTATTGACGTATTTCAAAGACTTCTCAATTAATCGAAGGGAGAATTAAATATTTGGATTCTGTCATTACTTTAAATTTTTGGATTCTGTCATTACTTTAAATTTATTTCTATGGGCTTCATTCAACATGGTTAAATTAAAATTATTTTTATCTAAACTCCAAAGAATGATTTTCTTTTTAATGGTTTTTTTTTTCTGTTATTTATTATAATAAACTAAAATACCCTTAACAAGTTATTAAGTGCATCAAAGGCAAAACAAAATTGTCCTTAATAAATTCTTATTGCAGTTTCGCTCCTAACTGCCGCGATATATGCTGCAATATGTTAGGTTTTTATTCACATCAAATAAACATTATTTTTTTAATTGATTTAGTTATATATTACTTATAATTTTTTATTATAAAAATAAATATAAGATAATTTCGTTTTCTTCAAATAATATATAATTTGATGGAAAAAAATAATAATGTGGCAGAATTTAGTTGCAACAAAAAAGAAACGGACTTTATACCCTAGGTAGGCCTTAAGATCAACCAATCTTTCAGAACAAGAACTTCAAATAGAAATTAATTAAATAATAGCCGAACCAACCCCACTTGATAATGACCTATTCATAAAAATGTTTTAGGAATTTTGCTATTCACATGTCACTTTTTTTTTTTCATCTATTTTTAGTTTTTCTTTATACATCTTATTAATTCATGTTCTTATCTATTAAATATGTAAAATTTTAATTAATGTCAGATAAGTTAAAAAAGTAAGAACCTTATATTTCAATTAAGAAAATTTATATTTAAATTTAATAAATAACAAAAAAATTTAAATTCAACTAAAATTTCAACATTTCTTAGTCAATATTAATTAAATTTTTTGAAATTATCTTTTTATTATAGAATTTTATATTTTAAACTCTAAATTTTCTAAATAATAAGAGTTAAATAATAATTTCAAATAAAAACTTAACTAATATTAATTATTAAAAATTAATTTTCTATAATTATCCATCTGTTATATATAATTATATATTAAATAATTGATTATAGGTGACTCAATATATATCCCTGCAGAGAATGAAGAAAAGAAGAGTGGCAGAGTGTGATTGGAAGCTGAAGCAACTGGAAGTAGATGGAGGGTGACCCATGTAATGGGACCCACTTTCAAAATCTTAAAAACTGTTTAACACTAACAACACTAATAACAAAATCATGGTATTTATGGCAAGTCCAAAAGAATAACGGCCACACTGTGGCATCTTTCACTTCCAACTTACTATATACATTTTTATTTTAACTTTTAACTGCTTCTAAAATATCTCAAAAGAAGTTGATATCTCAATTTTGCAATATTAAAATAGTTTAATTATCCAATCAATTTTTATAATTTTATCAAAATTTTAATTAAATTTTTATATTTTTTTAATTAAATATTTATACTATATTAAATTTTATAATTAAGTATAACAAAAATATTAAAATTAATAAAATATTCTGTTAAATTATGCAAAATATTTAATTAAGTATTATGTATATATTTATTTTGTTTAATAAAATATTTTATTAATTTTAGTATTTTTGTCACGATAAAAATTTAATTATAAAATTTGATATAATATATAAATTTAATCAAAACAAAAATAAAAAAATTAATTAAAAATACAGTAAAATTATAAAGATCTATAGAATAATTAAACCTACTAAAATATTATATAAAGAAGAATGATGGGATTTCGTTGATAGCAAGACAAAGGAAAGAATAGTATTTGTTGGAAGGGAATCCACTCAGTGAGTTAGTGTAGTTACACAAACTCTTAATATATATATATATATCTCCACCTTCATAGTAAAAAAGATAAAAAATAAAACTACTATATTAACATTGTATATGTCTTTGTAGCTTAATATTCTTCTTTAATCATATCATTTAACATAATAATTAAGGTGTTGAATTGTCAACAGACAAGGTATATTAACATGAGAGTGCTAACTGGACATGACATTTGATAATTTAATATTAAAAATTTTATTTTTATAAATATATGTTTAAATTATATATATATATATTTTATAAATATTAAAATAAATTATTATTAACCAAATACTAACTCAAAATAATAATATTTATTGATCACGTAATATTAGAAGATTTATAATGTATGTATCATTAGTTCATGAGTTTCCCAGAGGAATACAAAATAGTGATCTATCTGTAAATAAGCAATTAATAATTGTTGTCATTAGATTAATTAAAGGGTGGCGTAATATGATGATGAAGTTGAGTACACGTGGCCTCTCTCTCTTTATCTGTTACAAACATATTTTAATTCTGAAGTTTGCTTCCATGCATGGATTTCTCCTCCAAATATAGTGAAGTTAATTAAGAGAGAGAGAGAGAATGAGTAAGTGTGAGAGAGAAACAAACGCTCACTCACACATACACTCACTCTCTCCTTTGTTCTTTTCTTCTCATCATCCCTATCATTAGCATTTGCCAACAACAACACACACACTCTTCTATCTATCACCACACCAACACATTCATTCATTCATTCATTCACAACTTTGATCTTTTCCTATTCTTCAAATATCATCAAGTTGTTGTAGTTACAACCAGCTATTTCTTCTCTATAGTACTAGCTACTAGATAGCCACAGAGGAATTCAACAACAACAAGAAGAAGCTTTTATTCTTTTGGTTTCTTTTAATTTCCACCTTTTGTGGCTTCCTTGGATCTTGAACAAACAACATACTTAGCTTGCAAAATTTGATCTTTGTTGTGGATTCTTGCTTCTCACTCCATAATCTGATCTGGGTCATGCTTCTTTTTTCTTCTCATCCTCTGCTTCTATTGCCATTTATTTCTCTCTGGTGCTGAGATCGATGTGTGTGATGAATTCTTCATCAGCATTCTTCAATATTCTCTGACTCGGTATAGTGTTAGTTTGTTGTTGATTCAATAATCTTTTTGGCTTTTCTCTGTGTCTCTTCTTTTTGTTGTTTGAATATGATGAATCCAACAATGGAAGAAGAAGATTATAATCAAGGACAACACATCAACAAGAAGAACAAGCATGTGTGCAAGTTCTGCAGCAGGAGCTTCCCTTGTGGTAGATCCTTGGGTGGTCACATGAGGTCTCATGTCATCAATGGTGACATAGATCATCACCATGACAATAACAAGCTTCTTGCATCATCATCAACAGCAAAAATTAAGAAGATGCTTTCATCTTCTTCATCTACAGAAAACAACACAGGAATAGGTTCTGAAGGCTATGGTCTGAGAGAGAATCCCAAGAAGACATGGAGGCTAACCAATTCAACAAGTGAAGACAATTCTCTGTTGTTCTGCAAGGATTGTGGTAAAGGTTTTCAGTCTTGGAGAGCACTATTTGGCCACATGAAGTGCCATTCTTCTGAGAAAGTAGAGAGCATGGAGTGTGATCAAGATTCATCATGGACTAACAATAGTGCTAGCCATTCTGATAATGAAGAAGCCAATGCTCCAAGCAGAAGGAGAAGATCCAAGAGAACAAGAACAAGGTACATAGCACCATTATCAGCACCAGCAGCAACAACAACTGATTCTTCTGTTTCTGAGGCTGATGAGCATGAACAAGAAGAAGTTGCTATGAGCTTGATGATGTTAAGCAGGGATTTGAGTCCATGGTGTGGTGTCAATTCTGTTTCTGAGTTCTCTAAGAACAAGAACAAGAAGCTTGTCAACATTGGTTCTGAGTTTTCAAAATTAGGCAGCTATTTGAGTTCTCCAAATCTAAGCTCCAAAGGGAAGAAAAGTTCAGAATTTTTGGCTACTGAGAGTGCCAAAGGAGTTAAGGTGATGAACAACACCACAGTTTCAGTTAATGGTTTCAGCAAGATTATTGGGAAGGATAAGAAAAAGTATGAACTTGATTCTGAGTCTGCATTTGAAGAAGGTACTACTAACAATAAGTACAATTCAATTAAGGCAAAGTTTTGGGATTGTGGATCAAACAAAAAGCCTAATTCATCAGAAGGTGAATTCAGCATCAAGAGCAGTTCTTCTCATAATCATAAGAGAGGAAAGTTTGAGTGTACAACCTGCAACAAGATCTTCCATTCATACCAAGCTCTTGGGGGTCACAGAGCAAGTCACAAGAAGATCAAAGGTTGCTCTTTTGCTTCAAGGAATAATAATGATCAGAGCAGTGAAAACAGCATTGAGTTTGAAGCTGAAGCTGAAGCAGAACATGAAGAAGCACCACCACCAGCACCATCATCACCCACCCCCACTGACAACAACAATGAATATGCATCACAACAAGTACATGAATTTGGTAATAATAGTAATGGTTTTGACAGAGAATCCAAGAAGGGAAACAAGAACAAGGGGCATGAATGTCCAATTTGCTTTAAGGTATTTTCATCTGGTCAAGCCTTGGGTGGACACAAGAGGTCCCATATGGCTTCTGCTTCTGATACTGGGAACTTTCATCAAACAGTTGTACTTCAAGAATCTTCAGTGCCTGAGATTAGGGACTTGCTTGATCTCAATCTTCCTGTTGCTGAAGCTGCTGCTACTGAGGAAGATGATGAAGAAGAAATCAATGCTCATGCTTCTGATTCTTACACTACTTGGTGGGAAAATCACAAGCAGGAGGCATTGGTAGGTCTCATGTCTAACTAGAAAAAACCCAAATATATATATATATATATATATATATATATATATATATATATATATATATATATATATATATATATGAACTGTATAGAAAAGTTTATGCATTTTAATTTCATTAATTCTTTACATAATTCATTGTCTTTGCTTTTAATTTTAAGTACTTTGCTTCTGTTCTGCTCATATATTCTTCAAGTAGTTCATAAGGAACTTCTTATTCATCAATTTTTCTTTTAATTTTTGGAAGTTGATATCATGTTAATTACTTTGTTAATAGAATAAGATTATGAGAAATTGTAAGTTCTAACAGATTTCTACACTTCTTGGTACTAGCTTTCTTTCTTTATTTTTCACCAACATTAATTATTTTCCCTTAGCATAGCATATATAATAGAAATGTACTAGTTGAGTGAAAATTTTCCTTTTTATGTGTAAATTTTTTTTTTTTGGTGGGCTCTTTTCTTTGCATCAAAGAGAAATGAATGAGGTGTTGAAACTTTAGGGGATAGTTCAAAAAAAAAAGGGAGATTTTTTTATATTTTTTATAATACAAATTAAATAAGAGTTTAATTTTAAAAATAATTTTATACGAGTGCATCCAATTACGTAATGTCACGTTATTAAAAATAATTATCTTTTACATTGACTGCGTAAATAGTCATAATATATATGATTACACGACTGTGAAAAATATTTTATAGTATCAGTGCATCAAAATTAAACTAGTTAAATAAATAAAAGATTAAAAAAAAGGGGGAGTTTGTGAGCTTTGAAGGTGGTTGTTTAGTCACCTACCATAAAACATGACTAGCCATCTTATATCTTATATATATATATATATATATATATATATATATATATATATATATATATAATCTATTTATTTGTTTCCTTTCTCTCACTTTGGTTGGGCACACTGACCCAAGTGGTGTGTTATTAAATCTTCATCACTAATCACTATGTATCTCTGAGTATACATAGCAACATTAATATCATCATCATATCATAATAAAAATAATAATAACTCAAGAGGGATATGCTTATTTGGACCACAATAATTACCTTACATTTAGAGGCTGCATAAAGTTGACATGAAGTGTAGTTGACTACAATGAAACTTTTTTTTTCCTTTTTTCTTTTTTTAATAAAGATTATGACATTGTTTTGTTGCATGGATCATGCATGAAACACAAGGATTTAGAAAAGAAAAATAAAGTTGTTTATATATATCATCTTTGAAATTAGGTTAAAAAAAGTTATATTTGATAATATAGAAATCTAGTAAATCTTGAGTTTTGATGACAAACACAAAAAAGGAAAGAAAAAAAAGAGACAATTTGTATTAAAAATTTGTGTAAATTGAACTGTATTTGGCATATTTATGTTAGACTATATCATATTTTATAAACTTAAGTTAACAAATTTCAATAATATATTTTTCTAATGGAAATATACTATAATAGAATATATTGTAAATGAAAATTTTAGATGATGTTGCATATATAGATCAAACTAAAGGGTACATTATTGTAAATATATATAGGAAAAAATTTAGTATATGGTGGGATAAATGTAATGATTGTGGAGGAAAGGGTGAGATGCAAGATTATTAATTGTGGGGAATTGAGTAGGATGCAGAGACATTGAAGGAAAGGGGCATGGTTTACATATTTGACTTTAATTTATAAGCTTAGAAAATGGCAATTTTTTGTCACTTGCATTGCACAGTATGGAGAGTTATTTACATGCTTGATTTGTCAAAAATATGTGTGTTACTCATTTCTATAAATACATACACATAATTATTTAACATTAAATATAGTTTGAAACTAAAATTGTAAAAATCTTATCTGTATTTCACAGGATATATATAGCTAGTCCTACCCTATTTTTAATATTTTTGTTAAGGTTTAATTATTCTGTCGATTTTTATAATTTTTATCAAAATTTCAATTAGGTCTTTATATATATTTTTTTAATTAGGTCCCTATATTATATTAGATTTTGTAAATAAGTCCATATTATGACAAAAATGTTGAAATTAACAGAATATTCAATAAAGTGTTAGATTGTTAGGCATATTTGATTTGTTTAATAGAATATTCTATTAATTCTATCATTTTTGTTATAATAGGAATTTAATTACAAAATCTGGTATAGGAATTTAATCAAAAAGAAAAAAGAAAAATATAAGGATCTAATTAAAAATTCAGTAAAAATATAGAGATCGATAGAATAATTAAACCTTTTGTTAATTAGTATAAGGAACTAAGAGCAATCTCAATGCTAAATATATATATTTATAAATATTGAATTAAAATTATATTTTCGTAAATGATCCAAATTATATACTATTCTTCAGTTAACTCACCCTTGTAATAATTAAAAAAATAATCATGCACATGCAAACGAAACTTTATAATTAAATTTGGTATGATATCAGCTTACATCATGCTTAATAACCTTGGCTAGCATACATAGGGCAAATACTGAAAAAATGGCTAAGATATACATACTTGTTAGGCTAGTCAACTTATTTATAATAAATAAATAAAGTGACAAGTTGGATTCCTTAAGAAATAATAACAAGATAATATAATATAGATTTCACATTATTATTTGAATTGGTTTTCTTCATGGTGCACTTATATAATCATGTTTAAGAAACAATAAAAAATTAATTTAAATAGTTTAAAATTATTTTATTTAATATTTATTAATTATTAATTATTAGACTAATTATATCATTTTAGATGTAATAAATATATAATTATAAACAATTAACATCATATCCTCCATATATAAGAATTAGATATATGTTTTTAATCAAGTCAATATTAAAATTTGTAAATAAATTAAAGTAGAATCTGTAATATAGTGTATAGTAATTAATAATGTATAGTGCATGAAGTTAATATGGATGACGAGTAGTATTAATGAGAATAAATAATGTGTTGTTTGTACTATAGATGGACATGTGCAATTAGCTTCTTATAAGTTATTACTACTTGGTTGGCGTGAACTACACAACAAAATGATTAGTTCATCCATTTAATTTTATCATTGACTTTTTCAGTTTTCTATCAAAGCTAACCAAGGACATTTCTACGACTTCTACTTCTACATGTTAATAATAATTAGGTGGTGAAAGCAAGGATCTAATATATGTATTTATTTATTTATTTACTTATTTAATTTAATACCATATGTATTTGCAAAATTCTTCTATTTTATATCATTTAGTTAATTATATATAGTTATGTGCGTATGTGATGGGAATTTTCAGTTGAACGCAATTTAGTAATTAATTAATCTCGTATATTTTATGAGCCTATATATCATCCTATATTGGACTCTCATCCTAAAATACAATTTTGAGAGTACGTAATTCTTAGTTTTTACATCTTTTGCTTAAAAGTTTAAAAATAAATTTAAAATATACTGATATATTAATATTTCAGTAATTTTTAATTATTGATTTTAATTATAAAAAAATATATAATATATAATTAAGATCAATGATTTAAATTCATTGAGATACGGATATACTTAAAAGTTTTTCAAAAGTTCATTAGAAAATTTATCTCGGTCAATGGATTGCTGCATGCGGAATTTGAACTTCCAACATTTATTTAAGTGAACTAGTAGGCTAATCACTAGACCAACTCAATTTGATTTAATTTAAATAGTTTTTATGAGATCTTAATGGAGAGTTTTTTTTTTGGGCTTTATATTTTAATGGTATACCACAAATATGATGATATGTGCATTGGGCCAAAATAATAAATCCAATAAATGTGACTAATGGACCGAGTGAGTTCACATAAGAATGCAACATCCAACAAAAGTAGCATATCCTTACTAATTTTGGCACTATAAAGGGTCACCATTTTATGAAAAAGAAAAAAGGGTCATCAACTCATCATACTATACTAACATCACAATTTAATTTAAAACAGAAATTTTAAATAAAATATTAAAAATACCAAACACTGAAAAATTAATAAATTCCAAATATATTTAAAATTTATTACAATACTATATTAAAAGAAAGGCTACAAATAAATTTTATCTAACTAAAAGAAAGGCTACAAATAAATTTGGTACACAAAACAAATATAGAAAAATACTAAAATTCTACCCTAAGAGTATTTAATTGTGGAGTTTAATAACTCACCTCCATGATTTTTTAACTACGTTTTCTTATATTGTGAAGTGATGCACACCTTAACGCATTAAATCCAAGATAATTAATAAAAAAATTAAATGTTTTTTTCGTTCATAACGTTTTTGATCAAAATTAAAATGATTTTTGATATTTTTAATTAAAATTATTCTGAACGTTAGAAGTCATTTTAAAATCATCATTTTTAAACTTAGTTTCTTTATTGTTTTCTTTTAAATTTTAATTTGTGAAGTTATTTAATTTCTGTTCTATCTCGGTTCATGTTAAGCATTTGGTTATAACTATTATTAATAATATTGAGAATTTTATTATTTTTTCACCATATACAAAACTCATTTTGATACTAAGTCACTAAATTCATAATCTAATTATCTTTTTAAAAAAATCATATCTATTCTCCAAATTAACATCATTTGATACAAAATTTAATCGATATTCCTATCAAAATCAAACAAAATTCAAGCGAAACAATTGTGAATTGGTTTGAATTCAATATGCCTCTTCTAAAATTGTAGGTGGTTCAATTTTAATGCCAAAACTTATTGATTAGTTTTGGTTTGTGTCTTCTTTGAAAGAATAGTAAAAGAAAAAAGCATTGAATTGAATCGCATACTTTACAAAATAATAAAAAAAAAACTATTTAAGTACACTTGTAACCTTGTTTTTAAAACATTTAACTTCAAAGCTCATCATGTTCATCATCACTTTCCGAATGGCCATCGGCATGAACTGTGCTGTAGAAAATAAATTCATGATCAAGCATTTCTTCCAGTGATAATTTTCCATCTTTATTGTCATCAGCCTACATCAACAATATAATTTTGAATATTCAAAATAAATAAGTAAATAAACGGTTTTTCTTGTTATTGTAGAAACTAAAAGATCATATAAATCATGTAAAATATTTTATATTATTATTTTAATTTAATTTATTTTTTTAGATAAATAATTAATATAAAAAATAATTATTTTTATTAATATAATTTTACATGATTGAATATTTATATTGATCGTAAATCAAAACTAAATTATTTTAAAAATGCACAAGTTCATAAAAATAACTAACCTCATTCATTAAATAGTAGGTGTAATATTTAGCATAAGCTAGCTCTCCTGGGTAGAGATAAGGGAGTATTGGTATTAATTCTTCCGGTGACAAGAATCTGCCAAATATATAATGATAATAAGGATAACTTTAATTATTAGTAGAGTAATTAATATTAAAGAATAAAGGAAGTATTTAGAATGAAAAACATAAAGACGTACTGGTCCTTATTCATATCAAGCTCAGAAAACTTGTCCTTTGCATTGGGTACATTCGTTCCATTACTTTCAAAGTCCATATAACTTTCGTATGTCACATATACATGGTCTTCAAATTCATTGAAATCAAGTTTACCATCGGTTCCATCATCAATGCGCCTGTATTCAAATAAAACATCATTTTTTTTTTAGTTAACGAACTCATTACCTTGTGCTTAAGGGTTAATAATGTATATTGATCCTTACTACTAGTATTATAAAATTATTTTCATACAAAAATAATAGTTAAAAATTATTACATGATAATTTAATTAAGTATCATCTAATAGTTCTTATTTATTACCTTCACATAAAATTGTATAAGTATTCATTATAAAGTATGATGACTATTTCATATCTTTAGATAAAGACGATAGATAATAATTTAAATAAAATGATTTAATTATTCTCACATATTATTTTATTTTTGTTGTTGGAGCTGTCTTCAAAATTATTATTTTTGTTTCTCTTTCATAAAGAAATTTTAAATGAGATAATGTTCAATTTAGTCTTTTAAGTTTATTATTAAAACAGTTTTTTATTTTTGAAAATAATCAAATTAGCCTCCAAAATTATAAGTAGTGATTAAGACTTTAATTCGTCAGTGCAGCATCTCCAACAACAACAAAATATGGTTAAAACATAGATGTCCTAAATTGGTGAATTAAATTTCTTTTAGTTAATTAATTTTATATTGATATTGACACTAAAATGAGTTAAATTAATCAACTTGAGATATCTATTTAGATATTCAGAAGTTTTTACTATATTTTGGCACTGTAATACTCTATGTCAATATTGTATTAATAACAGGTGAATTAGATAGAGACAAATAAAAAATTATAATTTGTCAATTTGAGAACCAATTTAGTTATTTTTGAAATAAAAAACTAGTTTGATGAAGGCTGATAATTTTAAAAACCAAATTGAAAATTAACATGGTAAGAATGCTTACTTAAGTCTATCTCGTAACAACCATTTCAACATATTTTGATTTTCACTATCTTCAGGGTGCAAAAAGCTGCAATACATGAATAAACCAGAACAATTTCAAATGGTGTAACACACAAAAGAATATTGAAATAATGAAAGATGAAAAAAAAAGGAGAAATAATGAAATATATATTACTCTCTAAGCTCTGTGAAGTTGAGAACTGCATTGTGATCAATATCTGCAGTATTAAATTTCTCCATCCACCATCCTGCTTCACCATGCCCCATCTCTCTTTTCTCTGTTTCATCAAAAAATTGCATTCTTAAACTTATTTTCAATTTATATTAACTTATTAAGTCATTGATAATGTTCATATCTACAACAAGTTATTATAAAGCAGTAAAATACACAATTAAATGATCAACCTTCGAAGTTTTGACTTAGATCTCTCACATTTTTTAAATTATCATTACAAGTCATATATATTCATATCTTTAACTTATTCTCTCTGTTTTGCCTGATTACTAAGAACCAAATGATAGTAAAAACTTTCATATTTTAAATTGCAACCACAGTCACATTATACATAACCAACTACAAAATCTTAAAAGAACTATCAACTTCACGGGAAGTCAATTACAAATTAGTTTTCATGATTATTTTATTATATGATGTAATTTACAATTAAAAAAAATCGAATTCATCCTTCTAATTATCTTTGAGTTTCTTAACAAAAGAGTTGTGAATAAATAAACTCTCTGTCATAACTCAGGGGACATAATCGATAAAAATTTACCAGCAGTTGTCTTCTTATGAAATTAGTAGTTCAGGACCATTAGATGATTGGTGTTTGATTTTAATGATTTTCGACTATCAACTTCGCACGAAAATAACTGCACGGACAGAAAAGATGAAAAGAAAGATACCTATATCGTGCTGAGAAAAATTAGGCAAATACTCTCGGAAAGAGAGAGCTGAATCTTGATCCATGTCTTTGGAATCTAACTCAGCCTGCGTGACATAATCCAACCTCTCCATGGCTCGTTGCGTGATCCAAGCCTGCAATTCATTGAAACTAACGGCACCATCCTTGGGCTCTCGATCCAGCAACGGAAACAAGATAATCAATCGCAGCGTCGTGTTCAATCTTCCGGCCGACGTCAGATATTGGTAGGTGTCCGCAACATCCTTGACTGATGAGCTGTTGTCTAAACTCCGAGGAGGATGCGTCTTGATCTTCACCATGAGAGGATCAAAGTACGGTGCTCGATCTTGTAGCATAAACCCTAGCCTCCGGTTAAGGCGAGCATTGGGTTCCTCATTAGGGTTACATGGTGAAAAGACTATGAAGCCCAATATGGCGGTGGCTATCAAGAGATAAACCACCACCTTTGACATGCTTAATTTTCCAACTTCAATCAAGAGAGAAAAGAGAGAAAGGAATATTACTATTCTTTTGGGAGGGAAAAACGGTTATTCATGGTTAGAATTAGTTACTTGCAGTTACAGGTACATAGATAGATAGAGCAATCTGTGTGTTAATTAATGGCTCTAATTATTTAGTAATGCTACATATTAGCCTGTCATTAGTATTTGGACTCACCAAGAATCTATCTCTCAAACAATCCATGATTCATTGCTTGGATATTGTTTTAAAATTGATGAAACAAAAATAAAAATAAAAGTTACCAACTCTTTCAATGGTCAAAGGGTATGAGTTTGTCCAACGTTTATACTACAAATATTTATATTTTTAATATAAAAATATTATTTATATATTAAAATTAGTTATGATCTATTTTTATATAAATGTATGTATAGTTTAATTTATTTTTAATGTGTATTTTACATTAATAATTGATTTTGATGTATACTGAACATAATTATTTTTAATATGATATTTAAGAATCTTAAAAAAATTAGTATGTTTTTCATGATCATGAATGAACTTGTATGAATAAATACAAGTATAAATTTAAAGTAAAATACACGTGGCTCTCAACGATTACAAATAAATAGCATTTGAACTCATTTTGAAAGAAAAGCTCTGTTTTTTTTTTTTTTAAAGTTTGCACAGGTTTTGACTTTTAAGGTGTATTAAACGGTCATGCTAACTCATTTTGTTAACTAAGTTCAATTAAGTTAATTAAATAATTTATTAACACAATAAAAACTAATTGAAAAAAAAAGAGACACGTAACAAAAAGGAAAAATATTTTGGTTGAGCTTAGTTATATATAACTTATTCATCTAATATTTCTCATGTACTTTAATATACTTTAGAGTAAAAAAAAGTTTAATAAAATCGATATTACTTCGTGGAGTTACATATAATTAATAATACATCAGTAAAATATATTTTTTTATTGTCTCTGGAACCTCATTTGTAGCTAATTAATTGCATCCTTATTTGAAAATTTAGGCACTGTATCCAAGAGTTGCAACGAGTGACTTGTTGAATCATGTGAAGTTGATGGAATCTCAGATCTATGTATGTGCTGCATGTTAATCCTGATTTTTGATATTGCTAACAAGCATGGATGATTAGTAGTGGCTATGTGTGGATTGCAACAGTTAACAAATTGGTTAGTTATTGGTGCATTCTTTCTCTTTGTGGGATTAACAAAATTGTAACTGTCAGCTGGTTAGTATATTTAATATTTTGAAAGCATTCCATAAACCTCAAGTAATAAGTTTCTTTGAACTTTTGCAAGTTTAGTTTCTCAACACAGTAATAGAACTTCATATGCATGTCTGTTTTTAATTTCCAGAGTTTTTTGTGTTAGAGCTGTTCTAGAACTCCAATTGAAGTAAGGTTGTTAATACTTTAAAGATTTTGTGAAGGAAAAAGTGATAAGAGGCTAGCGAATGTTACTTGCTTGTTAAGTAAGTATCTTATTCTCATGATTGTTAACTTAATCACAGGCATTATTCCAGAGGGATTGATGATTTATCAGCTGCAATTCTTCGAACTAAAAAAGATCCATGACAAAAGGCTTTCAGACCAGGATTGCGCCATTGGATGCTTCCTTGCTTTGATTGTATTCTTTGTTAGAATGCTTTGTCAATGCACCAAATTCAGATCAAAGGCTAAGCAATCTGATGATCAAGAAATTCAATCAAAATTGCTAAGCAGAAATTAGAGAGATACTTAAGCACAAGTTTAGTGGTGAATCAATCTAGTTCCTAACCCTCTTAATCAACCTTGAAAGTTTTTCTTTTATGCTTTGTAATATTTCTCTTACTTTTGTTATACAATTGTAAAAATGATCATATATAGAAAGTGTTTTTACACTGTAAAATGTAAATAGTTTTATTTTGAGGAATACAATATATGCTAAGATCCGGATTAGAGTAAAGAATGTTTTTTATTCTTGAAATTTGGTTAAAAATTTTAAAAATATTCATAAATTTTATTTTATTTTTATTTTGTCCTAAAAATTTTCTATTTATTTTAAATGTATCATTGATAATTAATTTTGTCTTAAAAATTTTCTATTTACATTAAATATATCGTTGACAACAATTTTTTTTAAAATTTTAGAAACAATTTAGCAATAATATTTGACAAATATGAGCTAATTATTTGTGTTAAAAATTATCTTTATGAAATTGTTACTGAATTAGTATTAATTTTTTTAAAAAATTAGTTGTTTAAGAGAGATATCTTTAATATAAATAAAAAATTTTGATACAAAATTAAAAATAAAATAAAATTTAAAAATATTTTTAAAATTTTTAATAATCTTTTAAAACAAAAAAATATATTTCATCCTAAGAAACACCACTTTTATATTGTTATAAGTAACATTATTCAAAGGGTTAAACCTTTTGGATTTAATCTGGTTTATCCAAAAGTATTAGCTCCTAATCAGTAACAAATTGTTCTCTCTTGCAATAAAATATAACAAATTAAGTTTAATGATCTTATCCTATAGATCTAGACTTTCAAGCCTCAGCTACCATCAAAGCTAGTAATTTTTTGGAGGAATCTTTGTATCTCACCAACTGCATTCATATTATTAAGATTTTTTCTTGGTTAATGTGTCTTAATGAGTTCAGTATTATTATAATTAGAATTTAGCTTATAGGTGTTCTCATACATGTTAACATGATAAAATTATCTATTAAAAAAGTTTTTATAAAAAAATATATAAAACTTAAACTTGTAATGCATTTACTATGTATTTATTAGAATAAAAATTTAAATTTTTTAATAATAATAATAATAATAATATTAATATAAATTCTTAAGACATTGATTAACTAAACCTATATAATTATCCTATAGAGAGAGATGCCTCCAGTTTGCCCCTTGTTTTTTAAAAATATTATTTCTTTGTTGTTTAAAGGAAGATAGTCATAATAATTGTTAGATACACAAATCTGTATAAATAAATAAATAAATAAATAAATAAATAAATAATTATGCATTATTATAGAATTGGGCAAGACTCCATAACTGATTAAATAATTTCAGCATGTGGGTCTTATGGCCTATAATTATAAAACTTACGTTAAAATTATTCATCTAAATAAACAATATTACAATATGGGCAGTCTCCCAATCCACATGTTTTCTTTGGGAACATGTTTACAACCTATGCATGATCTTGTCTTGTTTTTCAGCTGCAAAGCTTATTTGTTTATCCTTTCTGGGTAAAGCAAAAGCTTATTTTTTAAAATTAAAAGAAAAAAGGACCTTCTACTTCCTTTAATTATTTCATATATGCTTTGTATTTGGTATTACATTTTATTAATTTATTTTTTTTGGTATTTATTAATTTATTTAATATTTATAACTGACAATACATTTTTCATTTTTCATCATGCAATCATATGAGTTGGTTAGAGTAGTCTATAATTCTCTTAGAATTTAAATTTTGCCTAGGGAAAATGCAAGATATAGTCTATTAATATTATTGCCAGCTTAATTGAACTGCCAATAATAACTAACAAAATTATACACAGACATAAATCCAAAATATAAAAAAATAAAAAAGAAAGACAAATTCAAGCCAAAAATGATTCTTCATCATTTTTATTATGGCCTTAAAATTTAATAAATTAAAATAATTCTTAATTGAATCAAGAAATTAAAGATGTGTCTGTGCAAATGATTACTGTATTTCATATTAACTTTACTCCAACAAATATTGAGAACCTTTAGATAAATAAAAATCAATTCACAACTATAGAAATCTCTTGTGATCAAGTTTTATTTCATATTTCACCATGATAGCCTTTTGAAAATGACTATATATCTATTTTTTTTAAGTTTAATTACTCTATTTATTTCTATAATTTCGTCAAATTTTTAATTAAGTCTCTATATTTTTTTCTTTTAATTGAGTCTTTATACTATTTTTAAAATTAAAAATAGTATAAAGATTTAATTAAAAAGAAAAAAATATAAAACCCTAATTATAAATTTAATAAAATTATAGAATTAATAAAATAATTAAACCTTTTGAAAATGACAATTTATCCATTTTTTTTATTTTTTCCCCTCTTTTTGTTAGAGTTATTTCAAATTGAGTCAACTCTTTTAATTTAAAGACCCTCTTCCCTTCCATAAATGTACAGTCTAATTTTGAAGTAACTTGAGTCTGAAGGTATCATCAATTATTCTTCAGAACATGTCAAAATATAATAGGGAATACTCCTATAATATATACATATTTTTTTATTCCAACAATGCCCTTTCTCTTTATATACTCATGAGAATGAAGGTAACAAAGCGCACACACAAAACACAACAAAACAGCAAACATATTTTTCAACGAAAAGAAACAACAAAACATGTTCCAGCTTCGCCGGAGTGTCATCCGAGGCAGCCTCTGCCGCCGCATTCAGCACCGCATTTCCATCCTCCGGCGATACATTCATCGCCTCTTCCACCACTTCCTCCTCTGCTCCCCTCCTTCCCTCTACCGCCGCATGCTGTTACCATCCTCCTCCTCCTCCGCCGTGGAGTTGGTGGAGCCGGTAACACCACCTCATCAGCTTCTTCACACACATGACATGGACTCTGACTTGGTTTCATTGAAGATAAGCCTCTTGGGTGATTCCCATATTGGAAAAACAAGCTTCTTGGTTAGCCTTCTTAATCAAACTTTAATCTATTTTGATCAGCTATTGAATTCAAATTTTAATGGTTTTTATTGTTGTAGATGAAATATGTAGGTGCTGAAACTGAAAAAGATAAGAAGCAAGGTGAACACCATAGCAAAACTTTAATTGTAGAAGGTGCTCGAATCTCATATTCTATCTGGGAAATAGCAGGTACCTACCTACTTACATACATACATGATTAAGATACAAGTTAAGATTTTTTTGTGGTAATTAGTTAACTAATTAATCCATGCAGGTGATGAAAAATCAGAGGACCAAATCCCATTAGCATGCAAGGACTCTGTGGCAATTCTGATTATGTTTGATCTCACTAGTAGATGCACACTAAACAGGTATGAACATGATCTGCTGTTTGTTTTAGAATTCAACCTAGTTGGCTTAGATGAGTTCCCACCAATCTGATTTCAATTTTATTGCATGGTTGTGAATTGGTTGATTTCAGTGTCATAGGGTGGTATAAAGAAGCCAGGAAATGGAACAGGGTATATTATTATATATTTTGGCATTGTGATTTATATATGATGAATCTTGTTTATTGAGGTGTTAAGGCAGTTTTTCAAGAATGTTTGTTAATGATGTGTGCTTAAATTTTTGCAGACAGCAATTCCAGTATTGGTAGGAACCAAGTTTGATGATTTCATTCAGCTCCCAATTGATATGCAATGGACCATAGCCAGTCAGGTAAAATTTAAAGACATTCTTAATTGATCATCTACCATAAAAAAGTTAAGGTATAATACTCCTGCATCTAGTGAAAATAAAATTAACCCTCAGTCATAAACAAGTAGTATTATTTTGATACATTGAAAGTGTAAAACATTTTACATAACCGTTTAATCACATAATTTTTTTTATGACTATTCACACGGTCAATATCAATATAGTTATTTTTACACTGATAATATATCAAATTTAAATTGATATCAAAATAGACCAAAATAAACCAGTTATTTCCCTTTAAAACCGAGTAGAATTGCCTGCATAACTTTAAAGAATCTCTGCAAACTGGTTCATACCTAATATTCAATTAATCATATGGACCCCATGTTTGATTATTTAGGAAAAAAGTAAAAAACAATGCATGTTTAATGATCATTGAACCTAAAGGAAAACGAATCCACCACCTCCCCATATTCTCATGCCTATTAATTAACAAGCACAGCATGTTGAGTACCATAAGCTTTAGAAGACAGAATATCATATATTAAACAAGATGATAATTGATGTTTGTGATGTGTTTGTCACATGGAACAGGCAAGAGCATATGCCAAAGCCCTCAATGCAACATTGTTCTTTTCAAGTGCCACCTACAATATCAATGTCAATAAGGTCTTCAAATTCATCACTGCCAAACTTTTTGACTTACCATGGACATTGGAAAGAAATCTTAATGTTGGAGAGCCAATAATTGATTTCTAAATGGATACATAGAATGGTCAAAGTGCTTTTCATCTTATTAAGTACTCAGTCAACCGGGCCTCAAGAGAGTTGGCAAACCTCATAGGGCAATCGAGTTGTTAGGTTGAGATATTGATCCTTTTTTTTTTTTGAAGTTCTACACTCTATTTAAAAGTGGAGATGATGAATCAACTTGGTGTTTTAGAAAAAAAAGGTAAGTACTACAAATATTTCTATAGAGAACCAAGGATTAAGCTTGAATTCATGCTCTTGTCATTTTTATATGAGGGACAGGGACATGTCCAACCCACCATCAAAATGTAATAGGACTACGTGATATGTATTTAGATTGAATGAAAATAATGGCGTGTTTCCTCATGGATCGCAATTATTGTGCCTTTTTCATTCATGTTATTTTGTTTTCCTTGGCAATTTTTATTCAATGAGTTCAATATAAACTCATTTTGCAAAAGAACATTTTACTTTGAAACTTAATATAAACTAATTACAGAAGACTTATCACATGGCTCCATTGATATAAGATATTACAGAGTAAAGCGCCAATTTTTCTTTGAAGTTGGAATCGTTATTTAAGTTTTTCTTTGACATTTGAAAGATAATAATCAAGTACCTTACAAAGTAAATATAATTGCAAACTCATTTGTCTAATTTAAATTATTGGATACAATATTATTTTTGTCCCTGCATTTTGGATAAATAATTGTTTCTAATTTTTTTCCCTTCTATTTGTATTCCAAACATTTCAAAAGTAACTCAATGTCCTAACGTAAAAAGAATGATACTTAAATTTTGAAAGACAACATTATCATTCCTTAGGAAAGAGGTATGCTTTATCATTTTAATTCTACAGCAAGTGGTGGAGCAAGGATTTGCAAACACTGGAATTTATATTCTATGTAACAAACATGCTATTTGTGGCGATTATAACAATGAACATGTGATCAAGAAATTATTGTTATTTCAACAATGCAAGTGGCCATGTTTTTTATTGGACAAGCAACATGCCAACATATGCCGCAGAACAAGATGCATATAATGCCTATTTTGCATGGCAAAACAACAGAGATAGATTTAGTTACATATGATTTGCATAAAAAGCATCCATGTTGAGTGATAAAGTTGAAACCAAAGGGATTCGTAGGAATGGCATTACTCAACTTTTACAGGTTTCTCCTCTCTCTTTGGAGGTTCCAAATCCAGATAGGTAAATGGCTCTGTTGGTTCCTCACTGCAAAATCCAAAACTGTCATAAGCAACATGACAAAACATTCGCAAAAATGCAATTGGAAAACTTTTAGGGGCTATTTGTGAGATAGGAAAACTCCTGCCCACAATAAAATTGCCAGCTTCATTGTATGCGCGTCAAGAAATAGTTGATATGATTCTAATAATGACTAACTCTTTGCATAAAGCCTCTCTAGGTTTCAAGAACTTATGGAGTAACCTAATGTAATATAGCAATAGTATATACTATATAGACATGCGTATGTTGAAATTGAATGTTGAACTAATTCACAACATTCAGTAGTAAAGATATTCATAGTCCAGCATAGATAGATGATAACAATAATACTCACCCAGGTTTAGAACGCATGCATTTCCAGAAGAGCTTGAAAGGCCCTGGAACTGTCTTAAATGGGTTTCCCTCGAAACAAGCCTGCACAATTTGAGATAATAACAGCAAGTTTATACCAACTAAATAAAGATAACAAGCTGAAATAACCATAGACCTCAAAACTCAACTCACATTAGCCATTCTATCATGGCCATTCTAATAGGTTATATACTTATATATATACACATACAAAATTTGCATATTTCTCTCCTTTATGTTGTGTTCTAATATGAGATTTCAACAAATTTTACACATTGAGACACAATTTAGAAAGAGTCATGTTAGTAGCAAGAATGCTTCCATTGTCACTATGAAAACTATGAAACTTGGGACTCATTTACAATTTTCTCAGGGCAAAATTGCACGAAATGAAAACCAAACAATCATGAACATAGAAAGAATAAAAACAAAACAAAATAAAATCAAAATGAAAAACAACAAAAGCAACATGCGACTTAAATATATGTTTGGCCCTTTATGAATGTTTAAGGAAATCCAAGTTAAATCCCGTTGGGCCAGATACACATACTATGTAATAACAATAACAATGGCACTGAATGATGAATAGTACATTTCATTGACTTGCAGCTTATCCCGATTTTGGAACCGATTGTATCGGATTTTTTTTATGTTAACAATATAACTTATCCTGATCCTTCTGCTCTAATGGCTATGGCCAAAGGGTTGGCGGTTCGTGATCACAATTCACAATAGAAATTACAAAATGGACCTCATAAAAATGCAAACTATGGAACACAAATGAAACGATTTTGAAAGAAAAGAAGACAACTGGAAAAAATGGGGTGAAATTGATGAAGGGGGTTTCACCTGAACGACATCTTCAACACGGTCGTTACATCGGTGGGCTTTGGGTTCACGATGACCCTCTCCGGTGATTCCCCATGGACTCTCTCTCCTTGGCACTGGCCTCGGTTCGCTCATCTTCTTCCTCTAATCCTCTTCTTCTTCTTCTTCTTCTTAGTTCAACTGAACCTTTTTTAAATAGAAATAAAATTATAAAAGATTCAACATATAATTTTAAATATTAAAATTCAATGATTTCTAAGCTAATAGAATTCAAAGTTTCACAACTTTACATAATAACTTGTCTATAATTTATTATTAAAAATTCACAAACAAGTTTAAACATCAAAATTTCACTACAGTACTAGCAATGTCATGTTAAGGGAAACATGCAATGTATTTGTGAGATGCCACTAAATGAAACTACAGTACTAGCAAGCTCAAACCTTATTAGAAATATCATTTAACATTGAACATTTGATCCACGAGATTGTAAATCAATAAATAGAAAGAAAAAAAAATCTCCCTAATATTGTTGGTAGCAATGTCATGTTCTCATATCAGATTTATATTCACAATGCAGTTCGATTTAAATTGATATCAAATACTTATATCACAATTTTTTATATGAACTTATAAAATTTCGGTTTTCTAAAGTTCTGTAACAATTGAAAAATTCAATGCTGGATTGATGGCTAATAACTTAATAGTTTGATAATACAGCAGTGTAAGTGATGAAATTTTGTAATTTTTGGCATTAGGTAAAAGGTAAATGTATCCAAACATGCATATCACGAGAACCAATTGCAATCTTGCTAAATTCAACCGCACTTGCTTTTGTCTATCAGCTGCAAAGTTTGAAAATTAACTGTCAAAGTTTGGGAAACAGTACCACAGAGAGCCAGATCAGCTGCAGAACAGTTCGAAGAAGTGGAGGAAGGCAGCAGACAAGCCGGAGAAGGGAACGGTGGAGCTTGAGGCAGCAGATCTGATGCCACCGAGCAACGACGACTCGCGGACAGCAGCGGCAACGGAGCTCGAGTACAAGACAGCAGCGGCAGAACTCAGGCCTCGGGGAGAGAAAGAACGTCAGCAACACAGGGAAGAGAATCGCTACGGAGCTTAGGGGCGCCGGCGAGAGCAAGAAGCGACGCCGACTGGAGGGTGATGTGCCGGAAATGGAGAAAACGGCGGGGATGAGTGTGAGTAACACGAATTTATTCAATTTTTAAAGACGAATTCGATATTTATTCAAATTTTTTACGGTGATGACTCCCCTGCAATTGATAATTTCCCGTGTTTAATAACGGCGAAAATTTAGGTCCGATCGACTTCCGGTGAAGTGTTTAACTGATTTTTTGTTTGACCAAATTTTGATGCAACGGCTCTTGATTATCAATTTTACGTCTCGCTGCACCTAAATTTTACCTTTTAATATTTTTCTCGTCGATTTGAAAAAAAAATCAAAACTAAGAAAAAAAGCAGAGGTATTAAATGAAAGCCCATTAGTCACCAAAAACGTGGAAGCCCATTAATTAAAAAAGGCCCAGAAACCAAAAAAAGAGAAGCAGCTATTAGCCCTTGAATCCTTTCTCTTTAGGAGATTTGCTTCTGCAATTTCATTTCCGATTTAGGTTCACCTGTGTGCGCTTCTTCTCTCTCTTTCTCTTTCTTCGACCTTCCGAATTCCGATCATGCTGTTTCTGTTGTTGCAAATGTAACATCATCAGTTGAGAGAGTGGCCACACTGTAAACCCTAAACCCCCAAAATTATGTATCCACATCAGCAGCAGCAGCAGATGCAACATTTCTATCCATCTTCAAACCCATTCCTTTGGGCTTCAGAACCTTCTATTCACCCTCCTGGAACCGACCCAGTTCCCAATTGCAGCTCCTATCTTTCAAATTCAACCCTTTCCGTTGCTCCTTCTTACTCTTATGCTGCCCCACAATCAACTGATCCTCAGAATTGGATCGTTAAACAACCTGAATCCGTTGGATATGATGCTGTAAGTATACCAAAGTTTTCAGCTTTAGGACATTTGGTTCTTTTCTTGTGTTATGCTACTTGGGGTGCATTTATTGATATTGTTTGAACTTAGAAGGCTATTTATTTATATAACTTGCATATAAACATGATTAACGGTGGGAGGAGGAATCTTGATTATGGAATTTTAGGTATTGATTATGGAATGCTTAGTTTTTGATAGGGATGATAGAAATGCAATTAGGGAGGTAAAGTGCACTTGATATCAGTACCGAAAAAGGAAAAGTTTATTTAACCTTTGTCCTCTTGGATTGTAGATGATTTATACTCAAATTTGCATTTTGGTTCTGGATTCCATTGATTCTGATAATGCAGGCTGTTGGATCATCATCATCAATGTCTTCAAGTTTGCCTTTGACTTACGACGGCACATGGTTACAGCAAATTTTCACTCATGAGACGGCTAACCAAACCAAAGGCTCCAAATCAATGAGATGTGAAGTTTGCAAAATCGATTGTAATAGCAAAGACGTTTATGAAAAGCACATATTTGGAAAGAAACACAAGAAGAATATGCAGATAACTGCTAATCCCGTGCTAGCAAATGTACAAAGTCAAACAAGTGTATGCAGCGAGGTAAAGAAACGGAAGCTTTCAAATGGTGGTGCACCCGTTGATTCTACGAAGGTTTGCACAATTTGCAACATTGTGTGCAACAGCCAGGATGTATATAACAAACATATAGCAGGAAAAAAGCATGCGGCTCAGGTGAACTGTAATTTGAATTATCCTTTTGTTTTCGATGCATAGGTTGTAGATTTTGCTTCCCTTTTTTTCTCCTTATTCATGTATATTTATGCCATGGTTCATGATTTCTTTTAGAGCTTATCCAAACACCCGCTTGTAGCATAACTTGTTGTATTAAACTTGTTTCACAAAGAAATTGATATTACCCAGCTAAATTCCAAAGAGTCCAAACGACATTGCACGATGAATCTCTTAATATTTAAAGGGATCTCTCGTAGCCCTGCAACCCTGCCTCACAAAAGTTGGATGAAACCAAAATCCCTAATTAAGGTGTGCCAATTTCTGGCGATGTTTTATTTGGGGGCAAGTTGAATTGAATGGTAGGAGCAGAAGGAGAAGCTGATGATGAGAGTATTATAGGCATAAGCTGCAGCAATATATTTGCGCATCGTGTTCTCATAGTACACGAGTTGTTGCAGCTATGTTGAATGTGCCATAATGCTAATCTGAGGCTCCTTTCTCTCATTATTCCTAAGCATTAATCACTAAACCTTATGAATTCTTAACCACTGAATTCCAAGCGGGTTTTGATTTGTAGAACTGGTTCGCTAAAGCTACTAATGGAATGGTTATGACTGTTTAACCTTGGAGCCAATAACTTTGGAATACTTACTCCTTCATATTTAATGACTTCTCTTTAAATGATATGCCAATCAAGTATATCCATTATCCGATATTTAACTTTTGATGACGGAGGATACTATGAATTGTTAAATTCGTGTTTTAAATTATATATTATCAGGTTTAAAATTGGGTCTGTCGATGTTATTGGCTTATGGTTAACTGCTTGCAATCCTTATTATTTCTCTGTCCTCATTTTCTCTGCTTGTATTTTATACTTGGATCAATTAAGCTTGTTGTATTCAAAGACCACATTTCACTGGGTTAAGGGAACAATTAGATCTTTCTAACTCGAGTCATCTTTGATCATTTGACAGGTTGCGTTGATGTCCAACAACGGGATTGGTCCATACATTGCTGCATTTAAGAGTCAAGGTATTGGTCCTTGGAAAAAAGCACCAAAGAAGGTCAAGGTTATGCAACCTGTATGGTGTGACACTTGCAAGGTTACTTGTAATAGCAGGGATATGTATGTTTCACACTTAGCGGGGAAGAAACATCTCAAAAACTTGGAGAAACAGTCAAAACCAGAAGCCAGTGCAAATGCCACCAAACTGTTAATTGGCCCGCAGGAAAAGCCGAATACTGATAAAGTGAAATCGGAGGAAAAGCCGGATACCGATAAACCAAAAGCAAAGAAGGCTAAGGACTTGGATATGGAGGCAAAGAAGCTCAAGGTTGTAGAAGGTGGCACTGCTGCAGATTCTGTTAGGACGTGCACTGCTTGTAATGTTGTATGCAACAGCGAGACAGTTTTCAATGCTCACCTTGCTGGCCATAAACATGCTGCTATGGTGAAGAAGCAAAATTTGGAGTCAAATGGGACAACTGCTAGCTGAGATTATTAATTTATTAGTGCCAACATGTGATCAAAATTTGTAGAGCTAATACTGTGATCACTGTTTTTTGCTTGTCATTTCAATTTCAAAGTCTTTGATCTGGCATTGTATTGTATAGCTTCTTAGGGCGTACTTTTATGTTTGGATTGGTGGAAGGAGATGGAACAATAGAGTTCTCAAATCTTCTTTATCCTATTACATTTTGTCAACCATACTCTGTTTGACATTTCTGAGTTTAAACTGACATTACCATCTAATTCAAAACAAGTCCAAATGTAAAGAAAGGATAAATTGATATGCTATTCTTAATAGAAAAATGTTACGGCTACACAAAAAATTAATGATTATGTATGTATATAATTACATGTAGTATTTAACTTACTTTTTATGCTTATTTTGTATTTTAATATGGAATTTATAGTTACTGATTTTGATGTATATGTTGCATAGTTCACCAATCAACTTTTGTGCTCTCTTTCTTTTCAAAATTTTTTCAAATTTAACTATACATATTTATTGAAATGACAACACAATAACAAAGGTTTATTTCATTAGATAAGGTTAATTAGATGGATTAAACAATGTCATTATGTCTTATTATGTATCATATATCATATTTATTAAGATAATCAGTAAATTTAATTGAACATTTATAAATTTTAAAAATATACAAAAGATATCTTTTATTAATTGCAACATGTTTTTTTCTTTCTATAATATTCACTATTCAATTGGTAAGTTATTAAAATCCAAAAATAATATTTAAGAATTTGAATATCCAAAAAAAATATTTAAAAATTTAATTTTTATTTATCTATAAAAAAATAAAATAATTTTACACAAGTATTCAATTGAATATTATCATATCATAAAAGAAACTAATCTTTAAATTTATCATATCACTTATTAGTTATCAAAAATGTTTAATAACAAAAAAAATTTAGTCAAAATCAGACAAAATTTATTTAATGAACATTAAATAAAATAAATTCTGGTTTGTTTTTTTTTTTAGTATTACCTTTAATTATAAAGGATAATATTTAAAAGATACATAGCTACCGTGATTAGTTATTAGCATTGGATTATGTATGAATATCATTCAATATATTCTTTTTTTTAACAGAATGGATAAAGAACAAGTTAATAAATGATCAAATAAATTTTATTTGACGAGGTTGAATCTTGACTGCTTCCATTTCCATTTTGCATTTACAAAGCTTCCTTGTCCGCGTTTACTTTGCCAATTTCAAACTTCAATCCAACCCTCTCTATCTCTCTCTCCTCTTCATTGCGCGTCTCGTGTTCTTCAACTTTGCTGTTCTCATTTCTCGCACTCTTCCTTACATTTCTTCAAGGTAACTAACTATCTCATGCTTCCTACTTTTTTTATCACTTCAATTTTCGATCTTTTCATGTGGTTTCTGCTATTCCTTCGTGATTTCTTTCTCATTTTTCTGTTATACATGGTTTCTGTTAAAAAAAATAAAAACTTGGGATGCTGTTTTTGTTGTTTTTCTTAGCAGCTATTTTGTCAAGTTTCGATTTTTTTACTTCAAAGTTTGTTGTGAATTTTGGTTTCGTGTTGACTAGGAAGAGTGAGAAAAGTAAAACTAGGAATCCCTAAATTCGATTTTTGAGGGTATTACAAACTCGCTGTAATTGATTACCTGATGAGTGTGCTAAGAATCTCGACTCTCTTTGTTTTTGTTTGTTGGCTTATATCAATGATTATTGAATAATTCTTGCTTGCATTTTTAGGTACAAGTTAATTTGTCTTGATATCAGATAGGATCATTGTTTTGTCTATATCTGATCAAATCCTTCTGAGAGAGAATGTTTGGTTCAAAGAAATCTCCTCTGAAAGCTGTTAAGCCTAGTTCTGCCGACCCTGCCTATCATGTTAAATCAGGTTCCAATCCGTTTGATTCTGATGATGAGACAAATGGTAACAGGAAGTATAATTCGGCGAGGAAGTCTGATCACCATGCATTAGTTTCACATGAAGTTAGCACAAACCCCTTTGATGTTGTTGATACCCACGGGCACGGTTCATCTTCATCTTACGCCTATTCATCTGCCGATCGGAACAGATATAAGAATGATTTCCGTGACACTGGAGGTTTGGAGAGTCAATCAGTGCAAGAGTTGGAGAATTATGCTGTTTACAAGGCTGAAGAGACCACCAAGTCGGTGAAGAACTCGTTGAAGATAGCTGAGGAGATAAGAGAGGATGCGACCAAAACTTTGGTGATGCTGCATCAACAAGGCGAGCAGATTACCAGGAGTCACAATGTCGCTGTTGACATTGACCAAGATTTGAGTCGGGTATTGTTCTTGTTATTGCATAGTTAATTAGCGCAATTGTTTTGGGCCTAGTGTATTGGTGGTTTCTTTGTGGTGTTATACCTTGGTGAAAACAATGTTGCCGCTTTTGTTGTGCGTTCCTTTCCAAGGAGAATATGAATGGCATTATCGACTAAATGTTCGTTATCTTATTACTGGTTGCAGGGAGAAAAGCTTTTGGGAAGTCTTGGTGGCATGTTCTCCAAAACTTGGAAACCAAAGAAGCCAGGCACAGTTAAAGGACCTGTCGTTTTCAGAGGTTAATATTATGTTTATCTGTTCACCTTGTAAATTTTAGTAATTTTAGGAGTATCTTGACCATTGACATTATGTTCTTCATGACACAGATGATCCAGTTAGAACGAAGGGCAGCCACTTGGAACAGAAAGAGAAGTTGGGACTGACTTCTGCTTCTAAAGGGCAGTCAAGGACACAGAAGGCACATTCTGACCCAAAAAATGCACTTGAAAAAGTTGAGGTATGTGTCAATGCAGTGAAGGTGTGTCCAATTATCTTGTGTTGTGATCAAGATAGTTTGCCATTGTCATAAACCATATCTTCGAATAACTTTTGATAGAAGCATCACATGAATGATTTAATACCTTGACATGTAGCATACACGAGCTTCTTTGGCCTTGAGGTGTAGAGTATACATACTGATCTTCTAGGGACCAAATTAGTAGTTTGCTCTTATTTAGAATATTGTATTTTTCTCATACCAATAACCTACCATGCTATAGTTATTATTATTATTCCAGCCTGGATGCTGCAATTTTTGTTTGTCATCCTCCCTTCATATTATTGTACAGTGTTCTCTTTGTTGTTACTGTTGAATTCAGATACTGAATAGTGTCCCGAAACAGGTTGAACATGGAAAGCAAGACGATGCACTGTCCGATTTAAGTGATCTGTTGGGAGAACTTAAAGGCATGGCTATTGACATGGGATCTGAAATCGATATGTAAGTCAATTGATTATGTGTTCTCTAATTTTACTTTCTAATAAGTTGTAGATATTATTGAACACCAATGTAGTTTCTTGTGAGGATTATAGTTTAACTGATTAACATTGATGCTTTCTCCGGTTATAGTTTAACTGGAAATTAACTATAAGTGATTTTGATAATGTTGCAGACAAAACAAAGCCCTGGATGGTTTTGAAACTGATGCGGATATGTTGAATATCCGCATGAATGGTGCCAATCAACGCGGGCGTCACCTACTCAGAAAATAGGCCGGTGCTGATGCAGATCATAATAAGATTGGTTTCAACTTGTGTTGTTTCCTTCCTACCCTGCTTCAACACTTTTCATTATTCTGTGGATGGGGATTTGAACATTCTATGAAACTAGTTTTGATGCCATCATCATCATCATGTACAATGCACTTTGTGGGGGCAAAACATTGTTTCTGTAATATAGTATTGATTTGATATTTGAGATTATTTATGAAATCTATATCATGATTCATACATAAACCTGCTAAGATAGAATTTGGGTTAACTTCAACTGAAACTAAAATAATTGAAACCAACAATTTTATTCACAAGTTCATTATACAACTTATATGTTTCTTCAAATATGATGTTATTGCAACAGCTATAATGCTCATTACTTACAATTATCATGAGATATGCAATTCCATGGTCCTAGTGTGTAGTGTACAACATTCAATAGATAAAACTTTAGAAGACGTGTGGTTTGTAAAAGATTTTCAAATTGCTGAAATCTTATATTGTAAAACCATTCAGATATAAGATTTTTGGTGTAAATTTTCTAAGAGTGTAAAAACATTCTTCTAACCACACATCCTTTTAAAGTTTTCGGTGCCTAGAACAAGCTGGGGCATCAAAGTTGGGGTATACAATAAATGCAATGGACAAAGGAGAGATATATATTGGAGAATGCACATTGCTTTTTACTGGCTCCAATGTTGGTATATCTCCCTCGTTTGTTAGCTTCAATGGAATACCATTCAGCACCATGGTTTGGCTTCTAAGGTAACCATCTTTTGGAGTTAAGTGGTACTCCTCTCTGAATGTCACATCTGATCCTTTCGCTCCGACCCAGGAGAACGCCCTCTTGAGGTGAGCAATGAATGAGTCATCGTCTTTCTGGGTGGTTTTGGCCGTGTTATTCTCTTCAACACTTGCGGTCACAGGGTTCCGAATGTTGAGTATGAAACGAGTCTGATTACTTAAGTTGATAAGTAGTAGTGTCACACCCTCCTGTATGATGAAATTGACGAGAATTTCAACAAAGCTTGAAAATTTTGAAACAAACAGAGAGCTTGTATTTTTCTAAGTTAATGAACTTACTCTGTCTTTTGAACAATGAGCATAAGTGCGCAAAAATGGGGAAGAAACATCACTTGAAACTGCAAGAACCCTCTTTCCCATTAGCCGATGCCACAAAAGTGCACTGTTCATACACAAGAACGGAAATAGATATGTTCAGCACTGATTTAGTGTTATAAATCTTTCTTGTTTTTGCAGCTATCAACTTCCACTTACCTGTAATAGTCAGGGTTGGGAGTGAAAGTGGTAACATTGATAAGGCCATAATTCCCTCCGATTAAAGTCTGCCGGCAATAAACTTTAGTGTTGTAGGTGGAAGCCATTCCAAGTTGATCCAAGTACCTGTAAGAAATTGAAATTTCCAAACTTACAATTAATGCACTCTATACTGCAGTGCATAAAAGAAAAACTCGATAGAATGTCAATGTCATAATCCTCGAATGGATGATGAAGATTACCAAAAGCTGTTCAAGAATGAGTTGGAAACAGAAGGACTGCCGCTGTTGTATGCACCGCCAGCTTCTCCTACCCATGCAGAAGACCAAGGACCATGTTCTTGAATGGTTTCTGTAAGATTGCGGAAAATATATTCTACCCTGCTCAAGCGTATAGGATCTAGAATTTTCCTTTCGAGATGCTGGTCGCTACCTGAAAAGGATAATTAACTACATCTGATTCTGACTGATTCCGGTCTAAAGTCTAAACTGCTTACAAGAAATTGGAAAAGTAGAAAAAGAAAGGATTATATAGATATATTACAATATCAAATACTTGGTACATTCCCTTTTATCTGTCACTGTCACTTCGAATGATAGATAAAATGAAATGGAAACAGTATTTGGTAAAAATGACAATAGTAGAAACTAGAAAGAGTTAGGTAAGTATAGACCAACCTGGTCCCAAATTATATAAGTGATGAGTCACAACATTGATTATGCCAGAACCTGAAACTTGAAGAAGCTTGTCATACCACTGCTTTTCATAAAATCCACCCGGTGCTACGAGTGAAGGTTTGAACTTGGAGTTCTCATACAATACATCAATAATTTGTTTGAGTTTAATCAAGTCTTTTCCATACTGCGCAACACCGACACTAGCACCAATGCCTTTACCACTCAACTCATTACCTACAGCAGAATATTCAAGAAAGGTAAGTCACAAGCATCAAACAGAGGATGACTTTAACAAATAAGTATCCGTTTTCCTACCAAGTTCCCACGAATCAATCTTGTATCCCTTCGAAACAGTGTATTTAAGAAAATCGTAAGTATTCTGAGGGTCCCAAGCTCCTTCCCAAACATTATGCCTAATCTGGTGCTTCCCATGGAGTGCATTCAGTCCAAAAATCACAATGGCTCTGCAAGTGTCAAAGTCCAATTAAATTACCACAGAAGCCATATAAGTATACAACTGAATATTAGAATGCAGCTAAGTTGGAAGTCATTCCGAAATCTCAACAAAGGGTGAAGAAATTCTCACCCTGTCTTATTGAAAAACTGATTCAGCTCATCCCACCTTTGCATGTGTAAACATCCCTTTGAAAATCCAAACAATCCACCACTCATCTTTTGAAATGGATGACAAGGAGTTTGCAGTCCTATATCATACAGCACCTGATCTTGCAAAGAACCTCCAAGTCTTATCCTCAAAGGCTTGAAAGCTAATCACACAACCATTATTCAAAGAATAACATCATACTTTAAGTCACTATACCGGATATGATACTCACGCCCTTCTCTTTTATATGTTATTGTCAATTTCTGATACTTCCTAGTATCCAAATACAGAGATCCAAGGATGTATCAAAAAGTAACAGTGACAGATAAAAAGTAACAGAGCAAGTATTAGAGAAAGCTTATTGTTACTGAACAAATGCAAATATACTCGAACCTTGGATAGCTTTGGCAAGGAAAGGATGAGTCAAATCCTGGAAAAATCAATCCACATTGAATTGAACAATGACTAAAGCTTCTTTTTCCAGAGTCCTAATTGGGAGAGGGAGTTGAATAGAAACATGAATTAAGAGAAATACTCACCAAATTTGAAACAGAAGAATGTCCCCATGGACAATGGTTGTAGTCACACTTATCATGAGGCCACCAATCAATAGTTGCACAGACATAGTTATCACCTGTTTCGGCTTTTGCTTGAGCTCCATCAACCAGAAGTGAACCATGTGCTATATCTTGACTTAAAGTAACGCGAAGAACACTCAAAAGAAGAAACAATGCAAGATGGATCCCCATTATTGGCTCAGTTACAGTGCTATCCAAGTCCAACACAACTAATCCAAACTAAGTTCTGTAAGGGATGAAAAGCTAAATTACACACATATCTTCTGGAGCTATATAGTATAGCAATTTTTTTGTGTCTGATTTCGAAGATATGAAATGATAAATGTTTTCAGACTAATATTACATAGTGATGAGTCGCTGTTAAATTGGCAACATAAATGTTTGATTTGCCTAAAGTGAAATATTTTTAATACTACGATCTTTTGAATTAATGTGGTATGTTCATAAATATTATGAACATTCTGATAACAATAACATACTTTACTCATAAACAGAAAAATAATAAGGGTGAATATTGTGATCTTCCGAATTAATGATGGCATGTCATAACTCATAAGTATTGAATATAACAATAACATACTTTATTTTAAAAAATAAAATAAAAAAGAGATGAATATTATGATCTTCTGAATTAAGGATGGCATGTCATATAGATGAGCTATAGTCAAATAGTAATGGTGAAGAGCAACACCAGTGCTTTGTGATAATTTAGGTAGCAATTCTAGTGATGAATTCACCAGGTAATGATAATATTCCCTAAGCAATTTTACCCACACTGGAAAGACTTTATCAGAAAAACAAATTTTCAACAAAAACATAATCACATGTCTAATTAAATCCCATCACAACATTAGACTGGAAAAGTCATGTAACAAATGAATAAATAGATAGATAACTTCATTGTGCCATTAATTAATCATGATAATCAGTTGAGCAGATGAAGCTCATTCTCCCTTAACAAAGTGCTTGATGGTTGATATCTCAGTTAAGAAAAAGAAAATAGTAATAATCATGATCTATTGTTAATCTTCAGTTTGAAGTTTGAAGACTCAGTCAAACAAGTTAGATTATTCTTTTCTTATCTAAGAAAACCCACTATAAATTCATCTCTGATCCAGTCAAAAGAAATTCAATAAATAAATAAATAAATAAATCTTTCCTGATTAAAAATAAAAAATTGTCACACAAAATATTTAAATATAATGAAAGATCTAAATCTAAATATATTCATAAGTCATAGAAAGATGTTTGTTTTTTTCAGCTGCCATCACTTTCCCAGAAGCTAAATCCAGATGTATAATCAGAACCCAACAAGACAAAAGAAAAATGAGAGACCCCCCAAAGAAGATGCAAACACAGATCAACAGAAAGGAACAAACTTTGATAAGAAGATAAGAACCCAGATGAGAGAAAGTAGAATGCTTACAGTTACAGTTACATCATCAATGAACAAGGGTCAATTGTTGTTGTGCAGCTTCAGAAACATCAATGTTCCATCCAACTCATTGAGCTGCGTGATGGGTCAATAATGGCGGTGGCTGCTTCTTCTTGTGACTGCTAAAAAAAGGTTCTTTTCTTTTTTATGTTGATATGGTTTTCACTTTTCAGAGACACTTCCAGTGTCCGTACAACAACAGCGGTTGTGCCTATCTGAGTTGTTAGCCACCCCACTCTACTCAATAATTATAATAATTAAAATGTTTAATTATCCTCTTAGTCTCTATAGTTTCGCAAAATTTTTAATTAGGTTTCTATGCTTTTTTCTTTTTAATTGACTCTTTATACCAATTTTTTTTCAATTGAGTCCCTACACTTTTTTTCTTTTTATTTAGGTCTCTATACCAATTAATTTTTTTTAGTTGAGTCCCTATAAAATTAAGTCAATTACTACTAAGAGACTTAATTAACAAAAAAAATTAGTGCAGGAACCCAATTAAAAAGAAAAAAATATAAAAACTTAATTAAAAATTTTATGAAACTATAAAGACCAACAAAATAATTAAACCTAATTAAAAATCCTAATTCATTCTTCAAATTATTCTCCTAAGTTCTAAAAAAAAGGTTTTCAATATTTTATCTTTTCATGTTTTTAAAATATAACATTATGTATTTAAATTTTTACTTTTTTTAAGTATTAAAAAAATAAATTAGAATTCCTAATCATTACTAATATCAATAGATTCTAATATCACGTGTGTTAATTAAACAAGAGTCGCAAAAATTGAATAAATATATTTAGGAATTAAGATATGAAAATCATATGATATCATATTAATAGTTTAAAAAATTATTTTAAAAGAATTATATAATTTTAGATTAAATTGGATCAATTCAATGCATTAGTTAAATAAGCATAAGGCCTAGTACATAATTGATGTTGTCAGAAATTGAAACTCTAGCTATAAGCATGAAAAATGTTTCTTAACTTGAATTTTCACTTTCAATTGATTGATCTATTTAGCTTACCGACAATACTTAATGTAAGCTCTCCAATATAGGGACTTAGATTTTGAAATAATTATTTTGCGGTTTGGAGAGGGTTGTCTTTATCAAAGGTGTCGGTAGTTACATTAAGCTTACTCTTTTGGGGGAAGACATTACCTCATATTGCATTTTATTTATTTCTAGAAGTGGCTTAGTTGGGTACAAATCATTGGAGAAAAAGAAAAACAGTTATTGAAGATTATATACTTTAATCTACAACAAGTTTCAACAATTAAGTATAAGCATTTAAATTACTTTTAACTAGAATGACTGAATGAGACCCACGAAACTGGTACGATGCACGCGATAATAAATATTAAAAATTATTATGTTTTGTAAAATTAAGTTAAATATATATATAAATTAAAGTTAAATTTAAAAAATGTTTTATTTAAAATAATTTGTAGTACAAAAAATTTAGATATTAAATTTTTAAAATGTGATTTTTAACACAATATTCCTAAAATTATTTGTATTTTGTTAATATATATATATATATATGTAAATAAAAAATAAATTACTGGTATAAGTTTTTACATTTTTTTGTGTTTGATATTGGAATAGTAGTGGTGTTTTTTTGAAATGTAAATTGTTGGATTATTATTCTGAAATGTGAAATCGTTTAATTAGAAAAGTAGAAATCGGATCGTCTGATTTGTTAGAAGTACAGAAAATGAACCGTTCGATTTATATTAGTACACAAATCGGACTATTGGATTTGTGAGAGGTACACAAATCGGACCGTCCGATTTGTGTTAAAAAAATTAAAAAATTTGAGGTACAGAAATCGGACGGTCCGATTTTTGTATCTCAAATTTTTTAAACAAAAATCGGACGGTCTAATTTGTGTACCTCCCACAGTTTTAAAAAATACCAAAAATTACCATATTAAGGTATATCACTCTTATTACTTCCATATTTAAATTTTTTAGCCTATGTTTTTACTCTTTAAGTATCAATTTCATTCTTTGTGTTTTTGTGAGTTTTCTTTTAATATCTACTTTTCTTCTTTTTTTAGTACATATAATTTTTCAATGACATTTACAATCAAAAAAATAAAAATGTGTAGAACTTTTTGTTTGAATAAGTTATTTTTAATAAGAATAATTGAAATAGTATAAAGTAAAATTATTTATTAATATTTTTTTTGACCCATTCTCTCAGATATTGTCTCAAGTAATACAAATTTAAAATAATGTTAAAAAATGTTCAAAATTAAATCTTTAATTTCTTTCTCAACAATTGTTAATAAAAAATTTGTCTTGAGAATTGGCTTGGCTTTTGAGTGAGGTTTGCAACCTTTATTGTGCACCTCCGAAGGGTCATTTGTTTAGAGAGTATGAAGCACGTGGGGCAAGTGGCACACTCTTGAAGGGCACGTGCTTCGAAGATTGCATGGCGTGCGACGTCGTTGAAGTTGGAGGCAATGAGGGGGTTGCTAGACAATGGCTAGTGGCACGCCTGTGAAGCTTGAAGGATAGAGGGCGTGCATGGTGTGTGCAGCGTGAAGGACGTGGCACGCTATGCCTCTGCCTACTTCCTTCTCTGTTTCTGCTTGCTCTCTCACTTAGCCTCCTCTTTGACTTGAGTACCTTTCTGAGTTTGCTTCTATTATTTAGATAATCTTTGATAGTCTTCCACAAAACACATGAAGCGATGCTCATGCATTATAACACCAAACTTAAGTTTTTATTTGTCCTAAAACAAACAAAGAATCATACATTCATAATTAAAGAGCTAAAATTAAATAAAAAGTTTTTCCTTTCCGCACCTCCATCTCTACCACCATCCCGTGTTACTTTTTGGATTTGTCTTGCATCACTACCTCTGCCTCTACGTTGCCTTCCAGAGTCACATTAGAGGGAAGGGAGCAATGGCCCCAAAATTAATAATTTGTATGTATAAGTCTCTAATTTTTTAATTTAACCCCTCCTAAAAAAATTTCTAGCTCCACCCCTGCGTTGCTGGCTTCTTAATTTCTTTCTCTTTTTCTATCCCTGTTCCTTTTCTATTATTGTTCCTATTGTTTTGTTGAGTTAGGTGGCTGCGATGGCTGAGGGGTTGACATGGCAGTGTGGGATGGTTAAGGTTGGTGGTGTGGGTAGAACAACAACTAAAGGCAGGAAGATTATTTTTTATGCAACAAATTTTCCACCGTTATAAACATTCTTTCAAAAATTTGAAATTGTAGTAGAGTGCAGGATACATTTTATTGGTGCTCTTCATGGAAAATCGAGCCAATACCAGGAGGGACATAGATAGAATGGTGCTAGAAGGTATCGTAAGACTAATTAAAAAAAGTTTTTGAAAGTGTGGACCATAACTGAACATTCTTTTTAAAAAAATGTGGATCAATGACATGATTATTGTAAGTTGGTGGCAGTGGAGGTGAAGAGTGTTTAGATTGTTTGGCAATGGTCAAGAGTGGGATTCGGGGTTAAGAGGGGTGAATTTTTTGAATTATTAGGATTGACATTGAAAATAAAAAAAAAATAAAAGGATAAATTTAGAATTAAAATGTTGATTAATGATTGACCATCTAAAATTTAATAATAAGGATAAAGTTAAAAGTTATTTCAAACGTTAAGGACAAAATTAAAGCGTTAGAGACAAAAAACATATTCTACCCTTAAAATTAATATACAAGATTAGATAAATATGCAGATCTAGAAAAAATAACTTTACACACTGATTATTGAACTCATAAGTTAGAGAAATAATACCACTAGCACCTTAAGTTTGATAGAATTAGGCAGCTCAAAATATTTGTTAACCGGTCTAACTCAATTCCTTTGCTCAAGCTAATCCACCACCTCAAATGTAGCCATCGACAGCAAGGTTTGCGGTTCCATCACTCACCCGTTACCAGTCACCACCCAAGTAGTAGAAAATAAAGCAGGAACAACTCAGTAAGAGGTGTATGTCATTGGAGGATCCAGCCGCATCTCCATAGTTTTAGACAAGTAATGATAGCAAAGACAAGCCATTAAAATTGCTGTCATTTATATAATGTCGATAGGCAACATCCATAAAATAGACATTCTGAAGCTTTCACTGATCTTGCTGTAATAGATAAATGTCCTACGATAAAAATCAATCATTTCAGTGCCATTGATATGTGGAATGAATGAATAAATTTTGTATAAATCATTTCTTTAATTTTTCCAGGTGAAGGGGTTTGAACTCGTGCACAATCATTAGCATATTATGTTTCACATCTTGAGATTAGGTGCAACGCAATTTGACAGTACATGAGATTATCAGTTCCATTGAGCTAGGATTTTTGGGAAGAAAGAAAACCTAGAGACATACAAGCTAATCAGATCCATTTTGTTACTAAGCTGATATCAGCAGTTATTATAGGCGACAAAGATATAGGAAACTTCTGGGAATTTCAAGGCTACTTTAGCAAGTTGCTTTATTCTCTATGCATGTAAAATGGCAAAGATTAACATAATAAAAGTATATAACTGCCCAAAATTATCAAAGCACAAATGAGATGCAAAAATAAAGAAAGTTTTAATTACCTGTTTGGCAAAACCATGAAGAATTTAATTTTTCACAGCATAATATTGAGGAGCCAGCTCAGTTAACCATAGGTAGTCAATTCTGCTTACATTCCGAACGTACTTGCTATTAGTTTGAACAAGTTCATTAAAAATAATACACTCTGGTTTTTGCCTGAATAATACAGAAGATGGGTGGATCTGCACCACCAGCCCACTTGCCAAGGCCCTGCCATGTCGTGACAAAGCAGAAAATTGTTTCCATATAAGTAAAATGAATATCTGAGTTGAACACTATATACAGTTGCCAATTAGCAAACAAGTCAAAATGCTAAAGAATAAAAATATAAAATTCCACAGGAGTTTGAACTTAATAGAGGGAATAGACAACCACCTGTATGTGCCCTCAGGCTGCTTTACGGCCGCATTGAGGAAAAAGGAAGCAGCAAGACATCTGTGGTACTGAAGCATATCATCTCCACAAGAAGCTAGATTCAGCCCCATTTGTTCAGCATGTACCCTAATTTGCCTGCAGTAGTTATCAGAGATGAGAATGCATAGAGTAGATTTCAAGCAAGACAAGGTAAATTACATTCACCCCTACCCACATTTTTTGACCAGTATGCACTCACCAACCCTGCATTGCACCAATTGTTCGTCTAAATAATACACTTAGATTCCCGGTATTAATGTAACTATCAAATCTTTATACATGTGCCTATACCTGTATATTAATACTTTTTATTTTGTATTATTTTACTTTACTGAATTGAAATGACAAAAATGCCCTACATAACAATGTTAAAAGAAAGAGAGATTTTGCCATTGTTCTTCCGTCTCTACAAGTTCTCTATGCCTAAAGAGAGTGGAGTTAAAAATGACTTTATACAACCTATTTAATGTCATTTCAATATAATGACACAAATAGAGGGGAGGTGAGTGCATGCTATTCAAATAAACCGTAATTTGATAAACCTCGGGCTGTGAGTGTAATTTACCCTTAAAGATATCATGAATTTGCGACATTTAGATTTAATATAACAACTACCTGTGGATGTCACGAGCATGTCTAAGAGAACGACTACTAATAAAATTATCCTTACACCACTTTCTGAAAGCCTTTTCAAATTTTGCTTTGCCCATTTCTATTGATCTCTTCTCTAAGAAATCATTAGATGCTCGATACACATTAATCAAAGTAATGTGGTCTCCCTCCGGACTAGAGAAGCATTTTATTGCAGTTCTTGCCTAGTAAAAAGATGAGAAAAACAGTAACTTCAATTGCATGCAAGGAATAGACAATGAATGATACCTGTAATTATACCAACACTAGAATTTTCCTACAGAAATTCATTGCTTATTTTATAAATCATTTATACACTATTTACACATTCTGTTAAATAGTCAATAGAGGGTAGACTATGGAAGTATACCATCAATGATTAATATTCATATTTGTTTGTCGGATTAAATAAATTTTTGTTCCCTACGAAACACCTCTTATGTTTTGGTCCCTAAAATTTTTCTTTTTTTAGTCGAGTAAAATTAAAGTTACCTATTTTAGTCCTAGTTTGTTCCGTTAAGTGCTGAACTGGCAGGTTGAATGCTAACGTGGCAAGACATATCACATCAGCAAGCAAATTAATTGTAGGTACTTAAATAACCAACTTTGAAATTTTACTAAACGAAAACCAAAAAAATTATAAGGACAAGAGGAAAACAAGACAGGCATTTGACCAAAATCCTTTTAAGCCTTGTTTTTCATAGTAACATCAAAGAGAATATAACAGATATGCAGTAGAATCAGAATTCGTTATTCAAACCTCTACTTGCTTTTCCCGAGGAGCATAAAATATGGATTCCACAGACAGCATTGCTACGGTTATCAACATCTCCTCTAAGCAGTTATACTGACTAGCTAAGATAAGAGCTTTGGAATAAACAGGGTCCAACGGCAGCCGAGCCATTTGATGCCCAACAGGATCAGAGAGCTGACAGTCATCTGTTAGAGCACCTAGTGAAAATAGCTGTTCCAATGATTTGATAATCGCTGTCCTGTTCAAACATGAAGGGGAACAAGCTTTCAATAATGTTTTGCATAGTATATTAGCATATAGAAACAGTAATATATATATCCCTGACCCTGAACGCGGCTACTTCAGTTCAACAGTACAATACATGATACAGCTTACAAGAGATCAAAAGAAATTTCAAAAGCTCACTAACAAGGGATGCCAGAAGAATAATTCACTAATATATTATCAAAGAGATCAGAAATTACATCTAGTCAAACAGAAATTTTTATTTACCTCATGTATGCTTCCGAATAGTGGTCATTGTACCAAGATTGTAGTATAATGTGCACCACAGTGCAAACAACCATATATGTTGTTCTCAGGTTGCACTATGATAATAAGTGGAATGAACCATTAAAACTCATTTTTACTACCTTAGAAAGTGGTTGTGGTTGATGTTATATTGAAGAGAATAGAATCTTTTGGATCTGTTTGGATTCAGAAAGTTGTGTTTTTTCTTCCAAAATTAATCACAAAACTCCACCTTCTTTATTTATTTATCAAAAGCTAAAATATTGAGGTAATGTGCATCTTGATTCCTGAAATTGATTGGATGGGTCAATTTGATCCCCAGCTTTTCAAAATGACCAAGTAAGTGTCCCACTTTTAGAAACAACGAAACTTTCGTCTCACATCCGTTAGGGTAATGCTGAAGTGAACATTTAAATGCCACCCCGGTACTATAATAATTTTTTAATGTGTAACACTTCTTAATTGTATTCAAATGGTATTTAATATTGGTCCATAGGTCTTAATTAAAAAAAATTGATACACATCAATAAGACACACGAACCAACTTCAAGCACCATATTGACCATAATTAAAATGTTTCCACGTCAACCAGCTATGACAGTAGATTTAACTAACCAAATTAGCAGTACACTAATGGTTGTGACACGGAAGTTTGTTCAAAGACTAACATGGGAATCACATTTCTGAAAGTGAGGGACAGAATTTGTCATTTTGAAAAATGAGGTACTAAATTGACTCATTCATTCAATTTTAGAGAGCAAAATGGGCATTACCTCTGAAATATTGGTTGGAATTTGTTAGAATTTGTTCAGAAAAGGGAGAATTCTACCATTGTGCCATCAAAAACCATATGTTAAAAATAAAAAGGATTCACCATAGACATATCTAAAAAAAATGATACGACAAATAATTATCAGCAAAAATGGAGCACATAAATACTGATAAATATGTAAATGTAGGGAAACAATCAAACCAAAATGCTGACAAGTTTCTCACCGTGAAGGTTTCTCAATAAAATCAAACCCTAATATGTCATCAACACCCAAGGCCTTAAGCTGCAAAATCACATTAGATAGGTTGCACCGCTTAATCTCTGGCTTTGTCGAATCCTCAAGCTTCTCAAATTCACTTTCTGGATATAGACGAAAGCATTTTCCAGGTCCTTCACGCCCTGCACGGCCACTGAACAACAAAGCTAACAATCAGTTTGCTCGTACTTAATAAAGAATTCCATGTATATGTTAATTTCAGTAAGATAGTTTAGCGAGAGTAACTATGCAAATGATATCACTCATTATAACCAACATATGATATGTAAGAACAGCTACACATAAAATCACAATTAAAGAATGAGCTATTATACAGAAAAGAGAGTTCAAGACTTGAAAAGGCATCATAAAGAAAAAAGAAATGAAAGGTTACATCACTCAGTTTAATTTCATTTTCTGATAAAATATATTACAAGCTTTACAATAAAGAGATTCCCAATGGACATGCATAGCAAAAAAAAAAAAAAAAAAAAAACACATGACAAAAATAAATTGAAAAATATACCAGAAACAATATGCTAGATTTGCATCTAAAAGGTATTTGTTCAGCAATGCTGTGTGATGTGCGGAAAAGGTTTTCTACACTAAACTACATTAACACTGGAAAACTGACATCCTCGGTTAAACAGAGAAAAGCTTGTCGGGTTTTTGTTGACTAAATTAAAGCAACAATCAACATTAAGCACACTAAAACAGAATCTTGCACCATACCTTCTTTGCAGTGCCTGGGATTTGGATGTAGGTACTATAATCAAAGATTCCATATCTTTTCCAGGATCATAAGAACGTGCTTTGACAAAGCCAGGATCTATTACATACTTTACTCCAGGAATTGTTACTGATGTCTCAGCAATATTAGTTGCCAATATCACCTAAGAAAGAAACAGAAAGATAACTTGAATGCAACTAAAAGCAAGTGAGTACCCATTCGATAAAGATTATTATTTAAAATTTGCATCAGATCCCATTAAACAGGTGATGCCCAATTATTATTATTTTTTTTTAAAATCATAGTGTTCATAGGGATTATGTCTAGCTGAGCTGAAATTTGCCAAATCATAGAAGGTAGTTGTTATGGAAAAGCTGGTAGCACTTACAGAGAACCTTACTTGAAAATAGATTATATATGAATTTGAAGGCATGTGCATATGCATATTCAACTCTAAAATGAGGCCACCCGCATTTTACTTTAAATTATAGACATGGTCAGACAAAACAGAATGCTTCACGATATTTAATGGAAACCTAGACCAAATATATCAATCATTTTAAATATGTGAATCCAATTTTACAAATGTCTAACTTAAATATATTTTCCCTTTAGTTTTATTGAATCAGTTGAGAGACAGAGCCAATGATGAGATACCTTGCGAAACCCAGACGGAGCTGGTGCAAAGACCCGCAACTGCTGCTCAGATGGAAGAGCTGCAAATATAGGCACAACTTGAAGCTTCTGACTCCCTTCAGGAAACTGAGTGAGTCTGTCATTGATAAGCTTTTCAACTGATTCAATCTCTTCTTGACCAGTAAGAAATACTAGTATATCACCAGGGCCCTCCTTTGAATGAATCTATAGATCAATGACATGAGTTTAAGCAACAGAGCTATGAACTTTGTTTCTCAGTCATCCATCACTCACTACATTGTTATAACCGTATACCATATGATTTAATTTATAATATATACGCGGCAATATCGCTGGATGATTCAATGTGCTAATGAGAATGAATGGAGTGAGCCATCGCATGAGTTATGAAGCTGTAAATACCATAAATGCATATGTAGAAACCAAGAGTGATGCATTGTAAAATATCCAAAGATTTCTCATTACAATCAAGTAAAATATCGATTGCATTATATTAGATTAAATGAAGTGGTTATTAATTAAACCTATCACCTGGAATATTGTTATCAAGGAAGCATCTAAATAGTCTTCTTCTGGATGCAATGTGTAAAATATATCCACAGGAAATTGTCTCCCTTGGATGTGAACAGATTTGGCACTGCCAAAATATTCGGAGAAAGTGCGAGCATCAAGACTAGCAGACATAATTATTAGCTTCAATGGAGCATACTTGTCGTGGTTATCCTTTTTAAGAAAACTGCTGCTCTGACCACCGTATTCTTTCTCCAGTGACATGCCAACATTCACATTCTTTTTTCCAAAGTTAATGCCCTGATCATCAGCAACAGATCTTGACCGAGCAGATTGTACATTTTTTAGCAAGGCCAGCAAGATATCAGTGTGGACAGTTCTCTCATGTGCTTCATCAACAATTATAACAGAATACTTGGAAAGATATGGATCCAACAATGCTTCCCTATAAGCATAAAGAAACACATCAGCTATCCTATACAAAAAGCTGCACTTACAATCTACAGAAAACAAATATTTCAAATTGAAATCGGTGTTTCAAATCATATACAACTAAAATCCATGTCAAAGAGGGCGATTGGTGAAGAACGTGGTTTGGTTAGTCCATTCTTAAAGAAAACAACTTAAAACAAATGGCAGAAAGACACCTCCACCAAAGCAAAGTCATAATTTCTTCTGTATTTCAGTATTGAGAAGAGCAACAAATTCTGATTGGCCAAGTTCCCAGTAAAAGTCTCACAAAATGAATCTTAATGGAAAACGGAAAAAGATATCCAAACATCCATGTTACACGTATACCTTAGAAGCAATCCATCTGTCATATATTTAATTCTTGTTGAGCTGGAAGTAGTATCATCAAATCTAACAGAGTACCCAACTTTCTGGCCCAACTCAACACCACATTCTTCAGCAACCCGTTTTGCAACTGTAATGGCAGCTACACGTCTCGGTTGAGTTATCCCAATCACTTTTCCATCACGGCAAAATCCAGCACCAAACAGGAACTGTGGAATCTCTACACAGTAAAATGGAATACATAGAACATGGTGAAAACCTGCTATGTCTAAAAGCCTTTGTTCCTTAAATTTTATAGAAAAGCTAAATCACGAATTATATAAAAAATAAGATGTGACCTACGTGTGGTTTTCCCACTTCCTGTTTCTCCAACGATAATCAAAATATCATTCTTTTGGACCTCTTCAATGAGTCTTTTCTCAACTACAAGAGAAGCATAATCCGAATTATCACAACACAAGCTTCGAATAACTAGGAAAAACATAACAAGGAAGAAATATATAAAATCAAGCTCAGCCAATACCAGAAGCTATCGGGAGAGACTTCCTCTGCTGTGCTATCTTTTGCCTCCTGAAAAAGGAAACAACTATAAATGTTAAAAAACAACAAAGTCAAGTTTTCCACCCCCTCCCTCCTTTCTCTTTTTCCAAAGCAGAAATCCATACCGTGCAGAGAACTCAGTTTGACGATTCTGTTTTCCATTAGAGAATTTTCCGGTAGAACAAGGGCCATGGCTTCCCTTAGCCATGGAAGGCATTTCAACAAATCCAAAACTGTTAATTTAGAGATGCGGCAGTGGCTACCACTGAGATTTCAAAGACTTGCTGCAAAAGAGCAGCAAAGAGGATACCGAGTTAGGGCCTATCTGTCCGCGAGGTGGTGCTGGAGGAATGGTTCGCCGGCGCTGGGAGGTGCTGGAAGGAAGTGCCGTAGAGAGTGCAGAGTGAGTGTTTTGAGAGGCGGCTAGGTGTTTTGGTTTTGTTAGGGTTTTTTTGTGAACCGGTTCGGTTAGGCTTAATCGCCGAATATAATATTATTTAATTATCATCACTAATTCGTATTAATATTAATTTAATATTAATATTCCCCCAAAATCATCAAATATGGGTTGATGTTCGTTCAGGAATTGTTCTTCTCAGGTTGAGCTTAATTCGAAGCTACTACAGCTTCTACAATCACACTAACTAACATATCATTAGTATTGTTAGTATGATTATGATTATGGGAAGCAGTAGCAGAATCGGTTCATCATTTTCTTCTTGCTTAGTGGCTCCTCTTCCTTCCCCTTTTAACCGTACAACACTTTTCCAGGTACGTTTTTATATCAATCACCCCTAATTATGACCTGTGTTAATTTGTTTTATTAATTAATTTCATGTTTAGGGTGTAATTATTTGTATCCATTTTCGTTCCATGAAAACTTAGTGCTTGGATTGACTAATAGTTACTTGAATAGGGTTATGTATGTATGGCTTATGCATTTGTTGATTATGGTTATGCTTTTGCATGAGGTAGTGTGCAATTTGGCCCTCACTTGGTGATAGCTATTCTTAGTGTTAGGGCTCAAAAGAAAAAATTGAAAGAGGAAAAAGCTGCTACCTAACTTATCTTGTGTGTTTAGCTAGCTGCTGTCTCCAATTTGATGGTTTCAGTGTTGTTATGGTGACACACTCGACGGTAAGAGCGCGCTAGGAGCATCCAAGAATTTCTCCCTAGTTTTAAGCCTTGATTGATTTCAACTATACACAACTTATTGGATTTAGATAGACAGCTTTTGGTTTTAGAGGACATTTCAAATCTGTTGGATTTCGGTGTAGCTCTTGAAGTTGCAGAATGAGGATCTCCCTGTTAGCATTGGATTAAGACTGGATATGGTTTCGCTGCTGAATTTTCGTTCATCAGTAGAACTTGCACGAAAGTGGAAGATATGTAATCTAATGGTCGCAATTCACTTGGTCAAATGGATGTATGCATTCCAATAGTGACTGTATATATAATTATTTTTCTTCAATATGGTGATGATAGGCATGACATGTATGAATCTCAACGATGTCTACTTAGAGCTTTCCATATATTTAAACTACTAATCAAGCAATTGTGTAACTTGCTTTGCTACTTTAGTAACTCACTCTTGCTATCTTCTAGTTAAACTTCATTTCATTATCCGGTTCTGCTTCATTATCTTTGAGTATTGCTTGATTTACTCTTCAACTTGTGTGGCTTTCTTTTCATTCTATATTCAGTCAAGATTATCACAAGGGTTGTTTGTCAACAAGCAAACTGCTGCTTAGCTGCAAATATATGCTAAAGGTAGCTTGCTTATCTATTCGGTGATTCATGAATCTCTGCATTCTGCAATAAGCTTCTGTCAGCTGCCTTTTCTTCCTCTTTTAGAGATATGAATGTTACAAGTTACTCCTTAGATAAGTCTGTTAGCTGTAGAAATTTATAAATATTAGGGGGGTAAATGGCTCTACACCTTTAAACTTTGGTCCATGTGCTAATTAGATCTTGGGGTTGAAAAGTGCAAATGACCCCTGAACTTCACACTTCAGTGAAAATTCCCTCCAGTAAGAACTGTTAATCATGGTATTATTGGAGGTTTTAATGCTGAAAAGGCTTTACATGTGCATATTTCATGAGAGTTCCATCAGATATTTAATTGTTGCTTAATGGAGGGAATCCTTTGGCACAGAGTGTGAAGTTCACAAGTCTAATTTGTACCTGCATCAGCGCAAATGATGTGATCTAGGGGTTTCCTGACATATATGAAATCCTCTGGAAGTGTTCTCAGTTAATGTTCTTTTTTGTATTTCTATCATGGTTAGACAAATCATGCCAGTTCAAGTTTATATATGGAATTCCAAATTTTAAGGGAAGGTTCCAGAAACAGTCATAACTCATAATGCTCTCTCTGCTGTCTCTGAGGATCAACCACAAAGCACTGAGCTTGATGAAGCTGCTTTAGTTCCAGAAAGCGAAGATGCTATTGCTGAAGACATATCTACCATTGGCAACTCATCTTTTAATTTATTGGGAAGTGATGGAAAACCAGGCTTTATATCATTCTATAACCGTCCATATGGAAAAGACAAGGAGACACCATCGTCAAAATCAGAAAAGAGTCAAAATAGCATCTTGTGGTTTGTGGGTCCTGCGGTCCTTGTTGCTTCTTTCATTTTTCCTTCACTCTATTTGCGCAAAGTGCTCTCCATCATTTTCGAAGACTCTTTGTTAACAGGTAAAGTTTCGATGGAAGAAAGCCTCTCTGTTGTGTTTGTTCATTGTATGTGTTTTGGTGATGCATTGTTTTGTCTTCACTCTGCAATACTGTTCTTGCATTTGGATGTGGTTCATATTAAGTAACTTATTGAACCGATGTGGGTAATATGTGCCATCTGCTGGTGAAGAAACCTGTGGAGCAAAGGGGAACTAATTTCAGTTGGGGTATTTAGTAATTGGATATTGCTAGGGGAGCATTTTGGACTTTCTGAACGTGGATATGCTGCTCATCGATTAATTTGGAATTATTGTTTCTTGATATAAAATCAATTAACAATAGTCATTGGACTGAAAAGGAGACTTAATTAAACCACAAGCATAATTCATCATAAATTTTGGGCTGAAGTTGATAAAACTTTTACAAATATTGAACCTGGTTTAGAAATTCAATTTTTTAGTCCGAGTAGCGGGGAAAAGCCTGACTTAGTAGTTGTAGTAATGCTTGGGGTCTGCATGTATAATTGCTTGCTTGAAATCTTTTTAGTTCTCTTTCTTTCTTTCTTTATACATATTTGGCTCTCTTCTCTGAACTGACTGCTTTCTTCATCTACAGATTTCCTCATATTATTCTTCACAGAAGCAATTTTCTATTGTGGTGTTGCGGTATATCTTTATCTACTAGACCGATTAAGGAGACCCATGCAACAAGAAACCGCTACAACCAGTCAAGATACTCTGCCCTCTCAGTTGGGACATCGCGTCTCTTCTGTTGCTACCCTGGTGCTTAGTCTCGTAATTCCTATGGTCACTATGGGTTTGGTCTGGCCGTGGACTGGTCCTGCTGCATCCGCAACTCTTGCTCCATACCTGGTTGGTATAGTTGTCCAATTTGCATTTGAACAGTATGCAAGATATCGAAAATCACCTTCATGGTCTGCTATTCCATTAATCTTCCAAGTAAGTACAATCCAATTCCATGCTGATCAAATTATGTACAATCCAATTCCTTTTCCTTATTGAGTTTTGCCTGCCTAATTGATACTCTAAATTAGCATTTTGATTCTCTAGGTCTTCTTAATTGGACGAATTGACTAAAAATTTCATTTGATGAGTCATGTATGAATAAGGAACTAAGGACTATGCCTAGATTCAGTGAGATAAATCTGGTGCATCTGATACTGAGATAACTCAATGATACAGATCTTAATGCAAATTTACATCAACAACTTCTACTAATAGATTGTTATTGACAGGTGTATAGATTGCACCAACTAAATAGAGCAGCACAACTGGTGACTGCTTTATCATTTACAGTTAGAGGAGCTGAGATGACCTCACACAACATGGCTATAAATAACTCTCTGGGTACCCTTTTGAATGTCCTACAATTCCTTGGTGTGATTTGCATTTGGTCCCTGTCAAGCTTCCTCATGAGATTTATACCTCCTACTTCCACCGCGGCGCAGTAAAAGTAAACAATTTCCTTGTAAAGTTTGTTTACAACTTGGAATTGATCCTCTCATGTTGATTTTTCATACGAACTTCCATGTGTAATCTCTCACCTTTCATTCTGCTTGTCAAGTGTTTTGTATTGATTCCACATTTTAAATGAAAGGTAAAAGATCACACCTAACAAGGATATGTGAAAAATCAACCTAAGAAGATCCGTTTCCCATGGATCAAGGCACCTCTTACCTTCCACAAAATGTTAAAATCTAATTGAACATTTATACACGAATCCTCTTGACTCATCCAGAATAAATTTGAGGTTGCAAGATATTGTAAATGAGGGCTCACAATACAGAAGAAGCAAACAGGAGGAAGAAACATTTGTAGAATTGTAGTTATACTTTTGCATATCATGTTTTATATTAAGTACTATGCCTTAGTAGATATTCATTTTGGGAATAAGATCACAATGTATTTTAATTAGGGTGCCTATTCACATGAAGATGTTTTTATATAAAGATGATAGTTAAAGATATAAATACTTATTATATTAAGTAATTTAGTCAAATATGTCAAATAATCTAATAAATTAATAATTCACAAGTTATCATCCCCACATGAAGAAGTCGTCTTCAATTAATTCAGTTCATTATTTACTATATTTTCTTTTAATTAATTGTGGTTTTTCCATAAGAGTTGCATGTCATCCTATGATCCAGGGAGTTAAAGTTGTGCAAGGTGGTAATTTTTTGTATTTTCACCTTCAAATCAATATTAACTAAATCTATGAATAATCGAAAGAAATTAATGTATTTTTGTTAGATGTGTAACAGCCATTATATGAAAATCAAAGCATCCATGTGTGCTCAGTTTTGTATTTTTTGTAAAAAGTGCAAAGATATTCAAATGTTTATACACCCCAGCGTTTTCCAACAAAAGGTTATAACTTGTATACCAAACTTAAACCTTAATAATAAATTATAAGCTATGTAAATCAATTAGGGTTATTCAAGCAGTCACTTCACTCGTCCGCTTAAACAAGTGTCAGGGATTCGAATCTCGCTTTGTGTATACTTAGATCCGCGACGAATTAGTCTTTAGTTTGTCGGGTCGGAGATACCGAAGGCATCAACCATCAAGAGGCTTTCGGTGGCCAGCATGGTGAAGTGATTTGTGCATACTAGCCATTAATAAAAAACACTTTTTTTTTACAGGTAACAAGCACTTTGCTAGCATGTGTTGATGTGTATATAACTATATATGAAGTTCATACTGATAATATAAGCACTCGCCATTGTATCCCAAAAATGAGGAGGCACTAAGTTACTAGTGCTCCACGTCGACATTGTTTATTAGTACTTACATACGGTAAATTAGTAGAATAAATCAATTGACATTTAAAATTATTCAGATTCTCAAAAATGAAAATGACTATCTAAATGTGTCAAGATTCATTTTTATGTAAATCGAATCGATCAAATTAGATTTATGAAAATCAGTACCAAATAAATTTGAATTGCATACAAATTGATATATACCTATAAATCAAAATAAATAGCTTTGATTTGTATATGCATGTAAGTAAATAACATAATTTAATTTCATATGCATATAAATCGAACCAAATGAGGTCGATTTATAAGGATACGTGAGAAATAACATAATTTGATTCCATTTATTATTTACTACACTATGTAAGTAAATTGAATGCATCAAAGAATACATTTACTCAAATTCCAAATACAATATACTTTTACACAATCAATAATTTAAAAAATTAAAAAAATAATATTATCTAAAAATTTACGAGACTTTTCTAAAATATGTATAAACTATCAAAAATAGACGAAAGATTATTATATGAAATTTGAATTTTTTTATTAATTTTTATATAAAATATTTATATCATTGTAATTATTCATTTTGTAATAGAGTACAACTAAGATTTTACCAATAATTTTAAATTAAATATTTTTATAAAATTTTAAAATTTTTTATTATAAATATTTTTTTAATTATTGTAAATAATTTTATAAAATTTAAAATAGCTTAAAATATGTTATGAGTACTATAAAAGGGAGTACATTTCAAATTTTTTTATTATAAGCATTTTTTTTTATTCTCACCTTGATAAAAATTTTAAAATACATATAAGCATTTTTTAATTATTATAAATAATTTTATAAAATTTAAAATTGACTTAAAATATATTATGAGCAAGGTAGAGAAAATCGAGATTTTACGTGAAATCGAAAAAGTAAATAAAAAACGTAAAACGTAAAATCTTAACAAGATTTAAATCGTAAAATCGTCAGACTTAGTATAAATTTCGTAAAATCGATAAACTCATTTAAAATCGTAATATCGGAAGATTTTAAGAGTTAAATCGAGATTCTAGCTACTATGATTATGAGTACTCTAAAGAGGAGTACATTTCAAATTTTTTTATTATAAATATTTTATTATAAATATTTTTTTTGTGATTTAGTATATGCCTAATGTATATAAATAGGAACTAAACGTGAAATTTTTTTTCCCTCCTTACTTAGAAAATTGAAATTATACAAAGGCAGTAAACAAGCATCAATAAAAGCCAAACATTAGAGTAAGTAAGTACAGTCACATAAAATCTATGACCTAAATGAGAGATATATGGTGATGGTCTCCAAACATCAGAGAAAACAAGCAGTAGTAGTGCTATATAGAAGAATGAAGGAAAGACAATTTATGAGGTTTAGCTTGAGCACAATGAGAACAAATATTATCAAATGGTCTTCCTCAATCACTCTTTGCCAACTCAGTCTCAATACTTGGGCGAACAAAACTGGCAATGTCACTGGCAGTAGAATCATACAGGTAAAATTTCAGCATGCGCGATTCTTACAGAAGAAAAAATAATATATAACAAATTCATAAACAAGTTCAAATATCAAAGTTTATAACTAAAAATAAAAAATGATATTAAACTACTTTTTTATCTTAGTCCATGACAACAATAAAAAAGTCTTACGCTCTACAAATTCAATTATATATATTCAGTTTTATCTTCATAATTTACAATTTCAATCAATCAACAATCAATAATTTTTTTTCTTTTTTTTCCTTATTCTTTCAAAATTTTATTATTTTTGCGTACTCTTTATGTACTCTTTCCGTTTTATTAAATAATAATCACTCATGCAAGAAAAAAAAAAGTAACAAGGGGGCGTATCCAAAAAGGGCGTATTGTACTGTTCCCACAATTTAAAAAAACATCATAAAATTCAATAATTGAGTATTACACCAAGATTTTTTCAATATACAAAAAAATTATCCATACATTACAAGACAAGTGGTCCTATTGTTTGACCTTTCTTATGGTGAGTTGGACCATTGCATGAGTACAAAAGTTAGTGGCACTGTTTTCACTTCTTCGGTTCTTCTCTTCTTTTTATGCTCTGTTTGCTGATTTTTTAATGTGAAATTGTGAATGGATTAATAGAAATCAAATAATTGATTTTTTTTCTGCTTCTCGTTTTTAATTCCTGAAATTTTTGTTGAAATTTTCTTGCTGCTGCTAAAAATGGATTAGGAATTAGGGATTACTTATTGCTGTTTTGTAATTAGGGATTATGCTCTGTTAGCTTTATTGGTTTCAGATTTAGTGTGATTAGGGATTACTTGTTGCTGTTTTGTAATTAGGGATTATGCTCTGTTAGCTTTATTCATTTCAGGTTTAGTGTGATTAGGGATTACTTGTTGCTGTTTTGTAATGTTTGTTGCTGAATGCTAAAATGGAAATCAAATCAAATGCTGTTTGTTGCTTCCATATATTTTCTTTGATAGTATTTTCCCAATTATAAATTCTGATTTTGAGTCAAAACTTTGTATTTGTTTTGTCTGTAGTTTGATTTGAGATCATTAGATCTGATCTGATCCTATTAAGTTCAAACTATTCGTTTGGATTTTTGGTGTAGAATTGTTAGTTACCTGTTTGAAGTGTGTATTTCTTGTAATTGGATCTGTTTTGAACTGGATTGTGATTTTATGCTGCATTAGGTATTGATAGTTCATCTTGGGTGTAGTTTTGGGATCATTTACTTATTAATTCTCGGACATTTAGTTTAGTAAGGATCTTCTTGTACAAATTTGTTATCTTTCTTTAGGTTCTTTATAGATTTATTTGTAATAAATTTATATAAATGCTGGATCATTTTGAACATGTCTGTTGGCGTAATTTCACTTTGTAGTATATATCATTATATCTTAAATGGTTTCTGAAGTCTTATCTTTGAACGAGGTGTTTTTGTACTCTTTATTTTTAGTTAGGCCATTTTCAAGATGGAGTATTAATTTTTTTTCTTTTCAGTATATATGTAATCCCTTAGTTAATTTTTTTTTTGCTGAAAATGATCACTAAGTTGAATTTTTGTTGGTAATTGAACCTTGAATCTGTTGCTGTCTTGTGAATAATCACTTGGTATAAATATTTTTTGTTGTTGAAAATCATTACTAAGTTAAATTTGCTGTTGATTATCATCACTAAACCTTGAATTTGTTGCTATCTTGTTGAAATAATCACTTAGCTAAATTTTTTGTTGCTGAAAATTATCATAGTTGAATTTATTGTTGAAAATTATGAACGAGTTGAATTTATTGCTGTAAGAATAGATTTGAATTTCGTTTTAATGAATTTGTTAATCATTAACTTAGCGATTATGTTACCTATTGCTCTCTTTTGTTCATTTAAATTGAGAAAATATTTTGTATTGGTAACTAGTTTATTATCTTTTTTTGCATCATTAATTATGTCTAAGAATTAATATTTGATTGTTATTAACATGTTTGTAAAGATGTTCATTTTAACTTTTCATTTTAATTTTATTTTTATAATTTTATATTTTTATTTAATTATAATTAGGTAAACCAATGACCTGGTGATTCGATAATATGACCGGGTCAATTATCGGTCGATTATAATGACTATGCTTGAAAATTTTATATTGAAATATTTTTTTTTAGTTTTAAATTTGACGAATTCTCCCGTGCCTTTAATTTGTTGCCGAAATTGCCGAAAAATAACAAATGGGTCCCAATAATCAATTCAGTGGGTTAACGGAATGGCGTCGTTAATACTGTGCAGGTTATTATTATTTTTTAATTTAAAAGTGGTAACTCCGCTAAGGTCTCATATAGATGATATATAGTATATGTAATAATTTTTCATGGTTCGTGGATTATGAAAGTTAAAAGAAAAATCTAATTAACAAAATCAATCAATCGAGCTTTTAATAATAATTAAAATAAATAATAATGACATCCACAATAATGTTAATAATAAAATATAGAGAAAATTATACTTTCTTTTTATGAGAAAAATTAAAATAATGACAATTTTATTTGTAAAATATACACTTCCTTTTTTTATAATTTTTTTAAAAAAATTTCTTTAATTCATTATAAATTTTTTGTGTTTAAATTATTTTTTACAAAAATAGACTTTAACAAAAATTTAATTTTTTGTAATTAAATTTTGTTTACCAAAATATCGTTTAATAAATTTTTTTTACTAAATAAATTGTATTTTTTTTAAAAAAATTTTAATAATTAAATAATTTTTTGTAAGATACCTTTCAATAATTTTTAATTATTAAATTGTAGGTTTGTTAACAATTATTTTTGTATTTTATTATTAATTTTTGATATCAATGTATATTATTGTAACATTAAATTAAAAAAATCTTACCACTGTTTATATGTATAACAATTAATATTAATAAATAATTTGTTTCATAAAACTATTAAAAATTATTAACAACTTTATTAACGGAGTTCTACTTATAAATATTTTTATGGTGGTTAAAATAATACTCCCACTGTGGCCAGATTTTCATTCTTCTTCTCTTGAGGGGGTGTGGGTTCAACGCTGCAAAAAAAACCATCATCTCCAATCGAAACCAGTAAAACAAATAAATAAACACGACAAAACAGTGGCGGTAAAGAACACAGAAGAAAGCTTTACTTGAAATCAAAGCGAGCTAGCAGTTAAAATCTCATCTTTACCCATACGCTGTCAGATACAAAGAAACAGAGAGAGATGGCGACAGCTATAGCTATAGCACATTTTTGTCCAAAAACAGGCTTAACTCTTTCTTGTCACAAAAGAAATCCTTTCCTCTCTCATCACCTTCATTTTTCTTCTGCTTCCCTCTCCCATGCTGTGTTCTCCAGAGGTAAGTACTGTATGTAGTGTAAACTCATAAAGCTTACAACTATTTGCTGATTAACCATCACCAATAGTTGACTCTGTTTCTCAACTTTCTCTGAATCAAAATCACTCATTTGTTATTTCAGGCTATTTGTCAACTGAGATGTTTAGAAGGCCAAAAATTCACCCCATTATTTGTAAGGCCAAAAGATATGCTCCAAACACCACAAAGAGAAAGGTACAAACTATTTGTATTCCAACAATCAAATCCAAAGTTTTATTCGAAGCTTTATCAGTGATTTTCTAATAAAAGGAATAAACTTCAATATTATTGTTGGGCAGAGATTGAGTAGAAAGAGGGGAGGTGAACCTGACAAGAACACACAGGAGAAGGATGGGTTCTAAGAAGAAGCTGCTTTTCAAGATCATCAGGCTTGTCTCAGCAGCTGGGACTAGATTCTTCTATGCCAAGAAAAAGAGCAGGAAGATTGACCTCAAGAAATATGATCCAAAGCTAAAGTACCATGTCCTGTTCACAGAAGCCAGTTGATATGTAACATGGCACTTTCATCTTTGATATTTCCCTGCTTTGGTTTTCATGCAAGAATTGTATCACTAAGCTGTAAATATACAAATTCCATTTTTGATCACATGTGTGTAGTTCCGATGATACTGAAGCTGCAAAACTGAGCTAAGAAATTGTAGAAATCATTCCAAATTACCAGATCTCTTCAATCAGACTAAATTGTAAATAATTTTAATTCAAGGCTTCAAAAACTAAATGCCTTCACTGTCAAAACATTTACTTACTAAAAACAAAAAGAATCAAGAAAAACAAACAGAGGCCAAAGTCAACCAACATAATACACGCATCAATTTTATAAGAAACTTCCATTTCAAACTCTATCACTCTTCAAATCCTCCATTCCTTTCTTCAGCGGTACATTCTCTCATTTTCCAAGCACTGTTTGATTGAGACTAAGTTGAGATAGTTCCTCCTATTGCTTCCACCGGCTGAATTCTCTTTTTTAAATATTAGTAGAAAATCTGCCGAGGTGCTTAATTGGATGAGAAAATGTAAGCTTATCCAACTAACACAGCTATCATAAACAGATAAGGGAGCGAAATAACCCCAGCCTTCTAATTTCTGGACCCTCTAATTAACATAAAATCTTGAATCTTAAAATTTGGTGTCGGGTTATCTTTTTTCCTTGCTTCTTGGCAATCTAAAGAGTTTGGCAAAATATCTCAATGTTCGAAAATTCAACCAAATCAACATCCTATGCGTCTCAGTATATTAGCACTCAATGCCTTTCAAAGATATATTACTGTTGGCAATTTTCGACTTAGAGAACCCAAACCAATGGCAATGAAGTTATTGGAAGAATTGGATCACTAGATAACTCCAATACCATCATCCTTTTTGTTTTTCTGTTCTTTCTTTTGACTGAATGTTCATGGAACTCAATAGTTTCTCAGTTCTTGGCTCAGGCTCCATTCCCTTAGACACCATCTCCCTAAAATAGCGCAAGGCATCCTTCGTCCTCCCATTTTTGAGGTGCCCATGAATCAGGATTGTATAAGATCGCCTATCTAGTCCCCATCCATTCCTTTCCATCTCTTCCCATGTTCTTCTCACCCCATCCTGGTCATCCCATTCCATATACAACCTCAAAACCAAGTTGTAAACATCATCATTCATGCTACACCCATTTCTCTCCATCCTCTCCAAAATCACAGGAACTTCCTTCGGCTCCTTCAAGGAACCCAGCAAGTAGCTATAAGTAACAGCATTAGGCAAACAATTCCCCTTCCTCCTTTCCATATCACTCACTAGCTCGTATACCTTCTCCATTCGCCGAATCTTACACATGTGTTTGATCAAGGAGTTGTAAGTAGCCACATTAGGTTCAACGCCCCTTTCGCTCATGCACTTGAAAACTTCCAATGCCTCGGGAACTCTCTTTTTGAAACAAAGAGCATCAACGATGCAGTTGCATATCACAACATCGGGCTTGCAACCTTTATCCCACATGCCATGGAACAACCTCAGTGCAGTGCTGAGCTTCCCCTTCTTGGTCATTGCCTTGATAAATGTTGCATAAGTGAAAAGATCCGGCTTGCACTTAGATGCCAATATGTCTTTCCACAACCTCTTCGCCTCATGTGTGTTCCCTAAGATGCACCAACCATGGAGGATCACGTTCCAGGACTTTATATCAGGTGGAAGCTCATTCACCTTGCTGCGAAACAAAGTTTCTGCATCTTCTACATGCTTGTACCTGCACAACCACATCAAGAGTGTCCTAAATGCTTTAGAATCAATCTCCAATCCAAAATCTTTCCTCCTATAGAATATTCCAACAGCTTCCTCCACCTTATGTGCACCCACATACCTGTAATCGGAGAGCACCCAAAATTAACCATTCACATATTTAAATGACACCTAGTTAGTTGACTTAATGCTCTTAAAATGTACCAAAGTGATATTAAAGAATTCAGAAAAGCTAATAGGAATCATTTTGAGATCACATATCACATAAGAAAATCAAACATCCAAAGCTCTATAATAGAACATTTAATCTACCTACGAATCAATGTGGAAAAAACCAACTCGTTCATGACACCCTGTCTATGGGACATTTCATCGAGCACCTGGTAGAGCTCCTCAAACCGCTTCATCTTCCCGAGAATATCCACAATCTCATTGAAAACGACGGAACTTGGCACATACCCATTTCGCTCGGGACTCGCTTTACAAGCCCAATTAAAGAACACGAGGGCGGGTCTCCAATCAGAATGATGCCGTTTAAGCACTTCGAAGACGAGGTTGTCGCTAAGCTGGAACCCACATAGGTCGAGTGCTCGCTCCACTTCGATGGCGGGCTTGTCCCTCCGGAACTTGAGGAGACTCTGAAGATAAACAATCGGCGGTGGTGGTGATGGTGGTTTCCAGTGGGGTGGGTCCGAAAGGGAATGCAGGAAGCATGTGGTTGGAGTTCGGAGGAGAGTGGCTGTGGCAGGGTAGAATAGGATTTTGAGTTCCCACCGGCGGAGTTGCCAGAACATGTACGGCAATGGTGAGGTCTATTATGCCAAAGGAGCTTCTAAGCCCAAATATTGGAGGAGGTGTATATTGTGTAATGTTTTTATGTTTCCGAAAATTTGAAACTAAAAAAAAATATTTCAATATAAAATTTTCAAGCATCATTATAACCGACCGATAATTGACCCGGTCATATCATCGAGTCACCAGGTCACTGGTTCACTTAGTCATAATTAAATAAAAATATAAAAGTATAAAAATAAAATTAAAATGAAAAGTTAAAATGAACATCTTTACAAACATATTAATAACAATCAAATATTAATTCTTAGACATAATTAATGATACAAAAAGAGATAATAAATTAGTCATCATTACAGAATATTTTTTCAATTTAAATGAACAAAAGAGAGCAATAAATAACACAATCACTAAATTAATGATTAACAAATTCATTAAAAACGAAATTCAAATCTATTCTTACAGCAATAAATTCAACTATGATAATTTTCAACAACAAAAAATTTAGCTAAGTGATTATTTCAGCAAGATAGCAACAAATTCAAGGTTTAGTGATGATAATCAACAGCAAATTCAACTTAGTGATGATTTTTAGCAACAAAAAATATTTATACCAAGTGATTATTCACAAGACAGCAACAAATTCAAGGTTCAATCAGCAACAAAAATTCAACTTAGTGATGATTTTCAGCAAAAGAAAAATTTAACTAAGGGATTACATATATACTGAAAAGAAAAAAAAAATTAATACTCCATCTTAAAAATGGCCTAACTAAAAATAAAGAGTACAAAAACACCTCGTTCAAAGATAATACTTCAAAAACCATTTAAGATATAATGATATATACTACAAAGTGAAATTCCGCCAACTGACATGTTCAAAATGATCCAGCATTTATATAAATTTATTACAAATAAATCTATAAAAAACCTAAAGAAAGATAACAAATTTGTACAAGAAGATCCTTACTAAAATAAATGTCCGAGAATTAACAAGTAAATGATCCCAAAACTACACCCAAGATGAACTATCAACACCTAATGCAGCATAAAATCACAATCCAGTTCAAAACAGATCCAATTACAAGAAATACACACTTCAAACAGGTAACCAACAATTCTACACCAAAAATCCAAACGAATAGTTTGAACTTAATAGGATCGGATCAGATCTAATGATCTCAAATCAAACTATAGACAAAACAAATGCAAAGTTTTGACTCAAAACCAGAATTTATAATGGAAAAATACTATCAAAGAAAATATATGGAAGCAACAAACAGCATTTGATTTGATTTCCATTTTAGCATTCAGCAACAAACATTACAAAACAGCAACAAGTAATCCCTAATCACACTAAACCTGAAATGAATAAAGCTAACAGAGCATAATCCCTAATTACAAAACAGCAACAAGTAATCCCTAATCACACTAAACCTGAAATCAATAAAACTAACAGAACATAATCCCTAATTACAAAACAGCAACAAGTAATCCCTAATCCCTAATTCATTTTTAGCAGCAGCAAGAAAATTTTAACAAAAATTTCAGGAATTATAAATGAGAAGCAGAAAAAAATCAATTATTTGATTTCTATTAATCCATTCACAATTTCACATTCAAAAATCAACAAACAGAGCATCAAAGGAAGGGAAAAACCGAAGAAATGAAAGCAGTGCCACGAGCTTGAAAGAAGCCTTCACCACACCATTGCATTGCATAGCTTAAACCTAACACATTAATTCATCTCATGTCAACAACATTCTGCCACTATTGCAAAAGAATCGGTTTCTGTCTGTGCGAGTTGCACCCACTCCCACACTCATTTCAGCAGCTGCTGAAATTTTAGGCCTTGTAGCAATTGTAGGATTGAATGCCCATGCTACATGTTACAATCGGCTTTTTTTGGTGACTAATAAACTTAGCCATTAAGAGTTGTGCCCTAATTAATATAAGTATTTGATAAACATTAATCTCAATAAAACTTCTAGTGGTGCAATATTGTCATAAAATTATTCCAAATAATTATCTTAATATTTAGATGAAAAATTTGATTTATTTATATAATTAAAATCATAATAAGTTATTCCTTGTATTTTTTATTTGGTAGCTGTTACTTTCGATGTTTAAAATGAGTGATTTGAAAATACCCTTAGCAGATTTCTAATGCTACATAAGTTCATTTGATTAATTATCATTAGTGTGCTCTACGAATTATTGCAATGATAATTATATCTCTTTTGAAAAATTAAGTTACCACTGATTTCTCTTATCTTAACTCACTGATATTCTCTTATTTATATGGTAAAATAGAATAAGTAAAAAGGTCACAAGTAGAATTACATTAAGCCAACCTAAACTACACAATTCTATATTTGCTTGGTATATAGTTGCCAGAATCGTACGATGAAATATATGGACAATTTCATTAATAGAGAATAAAATACATTTCATCAGAATAGGAACATGACCCACAAACAATTTGGTCATGTAGTCAGCAAAATGGAGCACTAACTAATACAACACTACATACAAAATATTGGTTGGAAATTTGGAATAGCAGTTGCAATCAATGATGTGTTGCAAATTGAAGCTCCAAAATCCAAGATTATCTTAATCTTAGGCTTAGAGTGGCTTTTCCAAATCCATATGTTGAACACTGCTGCTTTTCTATGAAAAGAAATTACTCAAAAGAAAAACATGTGGGTAAGCTGCTGCTGCAAAATCAAATAATGGACATTTCTATAGCAATAAAATAATGATGTATATATTTAATGTTTTCCACTTTCTGAGGGATCAGCTAGAGAATATGCACTTCCAGGGACATTGATAAAGAGCTTATCTCCTTCCTGTGCCTCATGCTCCTGAATTTTATACATAAGTTATGTGAATATGAATATATGCTATGACATTTACTTACAAAGCAATCTATGAATAAACTATCAAGTAATAGATAGCAGTAAATGATATATTAGCCAAGTTTTACTGCAGTCACAATTATTGTGCTAACTTGAGTTATTTATTTGAGAATTTCTGTTTTATATTAGTTTTATAATAAATTTGTTTGCTATACTATAAGCTTTTAAGTATCATGTAATTTTAGGAAATGGAAATACCTCCATATTTGGGTCATATTAATAACCTTTTACTAGTAATTATAGCTTTTTCACCTGAATGCAGATCCTGCATCTAGCACAGCCATACTTACACAAATGCAATCTGGCAAACTGACTCAAATGCATCAACAGAAAATGGAATTATGCTTGCAATATACCTTAGCATTAGAGACAGTAGTGCCCGTCAGACCATTTTTAAGGTTATTCATTACAAATTTTAGGTGTTTCCTGGCATTTGCTCTTGCTTTGCGTCGTTCATCACACTGTTCTTTGGTAACATCATAATGGCAGGCCACACACAGAGTCCTCATATTTTCTAGTTTGCATTCACCTATAAAAATAAAAACAAGGAAAAGCTAAATCTAATGTTTTCCTGTGAAGAGACATAACATAAACCAACATATCAGTGTGAAAATCTTATAGAACACAGTAATAGGTAAGAAACAAAATGAAAAATTAGCAAAAATAAATAATGGAAACTTGGCTGAACAGGTGTATTAGTTTAAAACTGATTAAATAAATGTTGACACACATCATTCTATGTTGCCTTTCAGTAGGCCAATTCAAACTTCGTTGAACAAGTTTATTATTTTAACTGCAGTCTAAAGTATATGCCAAAATAAGTGTTTAAGAATTATGAATGAACACAATACCCTGAAACAAAATGTAGAAAATATTTTCATTTGCAGAACAAACACATCACTCAACGTAGACATATAATTTTTCCTAGGCAGGTAGGATTTTATCTCTCAAGTAAATCATACCTCCGCCTTGATACACTGGAATTATATGATCAGCATGCCATGCATTGCCTTCAGTTGGATCATTGACAAGCTTCTCAAGCCTGTAGAAAGTCAATAACTGATTCAGAAAAACGTTGGTGTCAACCTAACTAAGCAAGTTTATTAACATTGTTCTGTATGAGAAGTCTTCTAACAAGCCTACAATCTTTCACATCTTAAGAGAATTGTTATTAGGTATTTCACTTTCATAGACTCACATCTTCTTCCGCTTTGCGACTTTTGGTGCTACTTTCTCAATGTACTCTCGTCGCCTTTCCAATGATAAAGGTTTTATGTGCTCAACAAGCTTATGGCAATCCAATAGGCAATTTGTGCACACACCATGTTCAATTTGGAAAAGTTCCTGAACAAATAATCTCCAGCAAATTAACAGTAGCCCAGAGACAGGAAAAATAAAAAATAAAAAATACCCACTACGGCTTCAAATAGAGAAACATCAGGACAACAAAACAAGATAGCTGTAATCTGAATATGATTAATACTACCTGACGTAAGAATCTGTTGCTTGTTCTCATGCGATACTCTTCATAGCAGGCAAGGTTACAAAACAGGTCTTCGAAAAATTCAGGTGCCTTGGCATTCTTACCCCTGAGAGTGGAGTATTATTAAAGAATAAAGACAAGAACATTTAGTGAATAAAGAGCAACACATGAGTATATGATTGGTCAAGGACATACATGCACTGCTTTTGACAAAGCTTACAGAGTGGTTCATCAGTCACACTCCAGCCTTGAGTATATTCTTTTTCCTTCTTACCAAGGCCACTTCGTAGATAAACCTTCTTCCACACAGCGTCTTCGGGTAAAGGATGGCAGACCTCCACCAAAGGTGTCATACGTCGTTTGCTTCCACCATTTAATAACCCCTGTCAGTTGTACACTTCTGCTAAGTTATATATTCATACACAAAAGCCCAGAATAAAAGAAAAAACAAAGATCAACAGTTTATTCAAAACATTATCATATTCATCAAAACAGAGTTCAGGAATACAGTATGGGAACCTTGTTATTGTGGTTATTGCTTTCACTCAAATAGCATAATTCAACTGCCAAAGGAAGCTGTAATGGTTTCCCAAGTAACTTCTTGCGTTCAATTGGCCTCAAACTCCTCCACTCATGTGCAAACTCCATGAGAGAATGCCTATAAACAGGATTCTCCTTGACAGATTTAACTTCTATCTTCTTTTTCTCATCATCAGAAACAGGACATAGCAACTCAAGTTCCTCTGGTCGGAAATTTTCATAAAGTGGCTGCGGTCTTGCATCTGTACCCAAAACGCAAGAATACAAGTGGATCCTACCAGTGTATGGGCTCACCTGAAGGGCAAAGGAAGATTCCCATATTCATAACAATGATAAAAATTGACACAGGCACCAATTAAAACTTTTAACTTGTCCTCTTCAGTTCTTTTCATTTTTTTCCCTATATATATATATATATATATATATATATATATGTGTGTGTGTGTGTGTGTGTGTGTGTGTGTGTGTGTGTGTGTGTGTGTGTGTGTGTGTGTGTGTGTGTATCAGTTTAGGACTTTAGGTATCTGTCGCAGGATCCATTGAAACTAATGTAAGTAGACACACCTATAACATCAGATAATACTTCATAAAAGGTGAAAATCTGACTGTTGCATGTATTTTTTTCAATAATAAAAATAATAGTAATAATCAAGTTACAGCATTGTCAGAAATCACTCAAGACATGCTTACTGCATGAGCCTTGTTTTGATTATTTAGGGTAATAACCAATGTGTCAACGAACCAACTCATTCTTATATCAATCAACAACTATGACAATAAATGTTACCTCAAAACGCAGAGAACCAACATGACTAGACCCATGTCCATCTGTTTCTAGTTGATGGTCAGGCTGCATGTCATCTGCTTCTACTGTTGGAATTGATTTCTTGTCCTGCACCTGAAAAATAAGACATGAGATCGTTAGCCATTCACAAACACACGGAACCACACATGAATAAAAATGTTGCCATTCCCTCCCTGTTAAATAAACTGTAATGTCAATTCACCTCTATCATTTCATTTTTCTCTTAAAAACTCTTCCCAAACAATCTATCCTCAGTATAAAACACGTTTAGACTACAATTTGCATCCATAACTGAAGCCTTGCCAAAATCAATGCAGGAAACAATACTATCCTATTCTACCACGAGAATATAATAGTTAAAAATAGAAATAGGAAATAAACTGTTAAGCCTTAATCCACTAGGTTGAGTTTGTTACATGTATCAATTGTACTTTACCATAAAATACTAGGGAAAAGAAGACTACTAAATACCATGCTAAAGTAACACACACGATTTAAAACCCACACTACAAGACTCACAAGTCTTACCGTGATATTAGCAGTAGAAATTGAGTTATTGTCAAAAGAAGCCTGCTCATCAGATTTATCATCTTGTTTTACTTCAGATTCACTTAAATTTACTGGGGAAGGTTTCTTATCCAACAGTGTTTCAACTAATGCCTTTTCACGTGCAGATTGCTCCTCAGAACTATCAGTTTTGAAATATGTCTCTAAGTAAGAAATATCATCAACCTGCCACCCGCATCCCCAAAAGGAAAATGAGGTTGGTGAAAGAGAACACAAAAGTAAATAGACAAATAATCAACTTCTAACAGCCACCAATGCTAAAAGAGCAAAATCAGATAGTGAGTTCAACTAAAAGCATTTTAACCAAAACTACAATACCACTATCTCCTTCATTGCATCATATTTTCCGTCTGTTGTTTTTGAAACACGGTGCAAACTTTTATTCAAGTTTTTCCAACGCAACTCATCCGAGGTATCCTGCAGATGGATCACATGAAAAAATGCTACTTGAGAGGTACATACCACAACAAGCTTTTTTTTTTCCCCTCAAATCTTCAAAATAAGAGCCAAGCATCACCTTTGCACAGAATATGTATACATTAACTGCATTTTTTTGCCCCCGTCGATGAGCTCTATCCTCGGCCTACAAAAAGGTTCATCTTATTTACGTTTTAAGATCTTATACCCTTTATGTATAAAGAATACCAGCACATCATATGCTTCATATGATGGAATCATTAAAATCAATAAGAATAGTCTAATAAACTAAAATAAAATTATGTGATTGCCACAATTAAGGTAACTATCACAAATGAAATACGGTAGCTGAGAACTATTAACACATCAGATCGATGACAAAAAATTGTGCACCAAGTGAAACTAGGGACAATATTATTAAAAAAGACAATGACATTAAGTCCCATTATAGGTATGTTAGTTCAGCATCCACACAGTGCTATTTTCAATTAATCAGTTCATTGGTTCACCCCTGCTCCAATTTTGCAATAATGTTATCATCAACAGCTCTACATAGATGCACCAAACTTAACATTCTTTGTCTTTAAGGTCATCTTTTAATGTGGTATATAGTATTTATATAATAAAGACGGTACCATTATGTAAATTATACAGAACCTGAAGCATTACAGTTGGGCACTGAGGTAGCTCCAAGAACACCACATCTTGTGCTGTTGAGAAATCAAGTCCAAAACCTGCTGCCAAAATACCTATTATCGCAATTTTAACCTGGCATGCAAATATAACTCAAATCAAAGTAGGCCTAAGTAACAAAATAAAATAAAATAAGTCCACAATTGGTTGAACGACACAGACAAAAAAATAAGGCCACACATATGTGCATACAAATACTAAGGCAAATAGTTAACAAAAATGGTCAATATGGTTCTTTTGTTCTTGTAACATGTGGAGGGCCATCAGACTCAATCTTAACAAGGCACATAAATTTTTAATACCTTTGATCCAAAATAAGAAACAATTTTTAAAATTTGATCCAAAGTGTCCATTTAAAAATTAAACAACATTAGTTAATTTTTTCCACTAGTAATACTAATTATGACTCTCCAAGCCTGCCCACAATTTGGCCAAGGCCAATAGACCAACACTGAAAATTAAGAAGGGGAAAAGATGTCAGCTGATCGTTATCACAATTCAGGTGCCAAATAAAAATTTTTATTTAAGCAAAAGGGGAAAAATTATGTGTATTTATTATTCAGTATGTATCAAATTTTAAAATTTCAAAGAAACATTATAAATGAGGAAAAAGAGAGCTGGATATCATCACAACAAATTCGGGGTTAAAAACTGTAAAGACAGCTAATACCTCTGATGATGATCGAAATGCTACTACTGCTGATTGCCTATCTCTTGGAAGAGTACTTCCATCAATTCGCACAAAACCTACACCTTTCTCACATATAAACTCCTAAAATGGTTCAGAAAACAAACTTCATGTCAGAAATTAAATCTACACATTCATGGTGTGGGACTTGGACATTAAGGTAATCAATGCACCAAGGGCCTAAGAAAATGAGGTTGGGAATAGCTGATTTCAAACAATCTAGGAAGAGGAAAACAACTCAACCATTTTACATGCTGCCAAATGAATTTAATAAACAGTGGCTTCCAATGAGTATAAATGCACCTGTACTCCATCAAGAACTTTGTGGTGATGAGCAAAAATTATCATCTTTTTAGAATTCTCCGATCCTGCTATGAGTGGATGGAGGGAAAGCCATTCACGAAACCCAGAAAGCTTTGCAATCCCAAGTTCTTGGACAGAAAGGTCCCCTAGCAACAGAGAGGTGAAAAAGATTAATACCATATATTCTTGCAGTTTTAATAAGATATGATTACATGCATAAGAATAGCAAGACAGACAGAGAGTGGCATTAGAAGAAAATTTAAGAATTTGATAGCTGAAACATCTCATAACAAACAGTCAAACATCTCATAAGAGCATAGTAAATAACACTTTGAATTTTTGGGTATGTAGCAGCAAAATAACAGAGACATTGCTACTGCGGTACAAAGTTAATATTATGGGTCGGTTTTAGCAAGGAGTAAGGGAGAATAGAGATTTGAATATCAGCTATATATATGATATGGTCCAATATCATATGTCTAGTGATACAAAAAACAGAGCACTGATCCCAATTTATAATGGTACTAAACTCATAATCATAATTTTAAATACAAAATGTGAAATTAAAGAAAAATATGAAAGTCAACCCTAAGATATCAGTTAAGATACTTTATCGTATTCCTAAATACAATATTGTACATTATTAGGTAACTTCTGGTATTCTAAAATTCCTAAATCTCACAGATAAAAGGTAGGTTGGTAATGTAATCTTATCAAAGAGGCCAACATTGTATTAGTTATATGACACTTGAGGGTTCCTATTTGGCTTTTTTGTGATCTTTATACTATTTGTCACTTTGGTACCATAAAAAAACCATGAAGTCTAAATGACCTACGCTTAAGGCTACATTTCAGTTATAAAATGATAAACAACCACATGAATGATTCCTTGTTCTACAGTAATTGGTCTACAACACTACACAGAATTTTTTTATGCAATCTCATCCAAATCAACAATGAATAAAACAATATGAACTGAGAGTTATTATGTGATTAAACATTAGTTGACATACAAATCCATCGTTTCACACAGTAGAGGCAAAGATTCCTAAACAATACCATCAACTTCATCTGAGTTTCCTAGAGGCATGTCTTCACTTGCACGTTCAGGGTCATCAATTGTCAATGCCCCAACTGCAGTTTTTGCAGCAACAATATCTGATTTCTTCAACAACAGTCTTATAATTTGCCGCCGCTTTGGAGGTAACTGTAGCATCACATGTTCCTTCAAACGCCTTATCTACACAATACATGAAAAGGAAAATAAGATAGTATTCTATACAATATAGGACCAATATCATAAAGTGGTGTTAAATCCAATGGGGGAGACATGACAAAGTAAACATTGGTTTTAAGTACATAAAGTGTAAAAGCCAACCATATGTATAATATAATCAAAATCACTTCACCCAAACTATCCTTAAACAAATGCCACAACATTGACTGCAAAATAAGTCGTTGGTATGGAATCCATATGTTGAGAATGTGAACCAAAGACACAATTATTTAAAAATATCAAGCCTTGTCTCATAAAAACTGCACCAAGCCTTCTCTCATTGGATAGGCTATCCAAATAAATTGAGGGCAATTACAGTCATCAAAGAATCAGATTTGGATAAAAAAGGGAGGAGTATACTTGCTCTAATTACATAAATATGCCAGGCTGACGTTTACAAACCAGAAACCAAGCAAAAGAATACCTCTACAAAAGTAATTAAGGGGAATAGTCCAAAGGAAAAGAAAAATAAACACAAAGTCATCATGAGAAAATCTGAGGATTGAGATCACACCATAACAGTTTGCTTAAGTAACACGTTCAACTCCACCAACCGAATGCCCTTTGAATAATCCTGCAGCAGAATCCCAACAAATAAATACCCAAAACAGGTTGATCCATCGAAATAGATTTTATCGCTTTTTTCCTCATCACAAATAATTAACTAAAAAATAAAATGATGAAAACCTTGTTATTGAAAATGGGTCCATGACTGAAATTCCCATCAAAAAGAAAAAAAAAAGTTAATTGAAAGCTCTTGTAAGCACCTTTGATCTTTTAAAAATATTTTTTTTAAAAAAACAATGATCTAGAAGAGACAAAACATTAAAAATTTACAACATTTCCACTAGCAAACCACAGTCAAACCTTATTGTTTATTCATTATATTTATATTATTAAAATTAACCAAATATATACATGCATAAATTAGACATAAACACACACACACACAAACACAAAGTAGATAATAAGAGCTCTTCTAGAAGGAATACCGCAAACACTTTTCCTTGGATGCCCATGAAAAATTTCATGTCACAATAGGTTTTTGCAAACTCGCGTTTATTTGTCCCCAACAAACCATGCCTGTAAAATATATGCATTGTTTAGAAAATTAGTCAACAGAACTACAAGAAAGATATTTTAAAAGTTACAAATGTTCAATGTGAATATACTTACCATAACATATTTATCTGATGAAAAATGTCGAATGGTCTATTAGCACCTAGGAAGATATGCACATAAGGTACAAGATCACATTAAGTAAAATAACTAAAAAGAAAAAGTGGAACCAAATTGAAAGGAAGAATAGAAAGTCAAAAAATATGAAGCCCCAACCAAATAGGAAAAAAAAAATATTTGTTTTCATCCAAGGATTATTATTATTATTATTATCAGCATCAAAGCTTATGCAGCAGTGGGTTGTTGTGAACTATGCTACAACCTTGACAATGAGGGCGTTCCTGATAGCAGAACTATATGCTTGACTTTCGTTGCCACATCAAGAACAGCTTGTGTCTGTTAGAACAAAAGAAAAATCAGATAATATAAATGCCACTTCTTTAGGTTTAAGCTGAAGAACACAAAAAGAGATAACAATGTAGGTAATCATAAAGACATAATCATGATTTCCTGGAAGCTTTTATCTTGAACAACTAATGTAAAATTGTATAATAATCATTTGCTAGAAGCTTCTTTCTGGTACCACAACAGCAGAAGAGATGCCAATTGCCAAGTTAAAGGAAAAGCTAATGATATATGCACACAAAGGCAAAGGGAAACAAATGCTTTATATGAATGAACACAAGATGCCAGTCAAACATGCACAAAAATAAGCCCCCTCCCACCCCCCCCCCCCCCCCTTTTTTTATCTCTCTAAATGTAGCATACAAGATAAGTAACAATTGCAGTTAATAACAAAGGAATTTATATCTATCATAAAATAACATTGATTATATGAATTCCAAATTTTACAAACAAGAAAAAGCGATGGAAATACAGCACACCTCTCCTGACTCTTTGGCTTTCTTCGTGCATCGCACATGATGAGATTCATCAACAATCAGGAGAGCCCACTCACGTTCAATCATGTTCTTCTTTAGACGATTGAGCATGGTATAAGAAATAACCACAACTCTAGGGCATCTTGTTAAATGAACAGGGTTATCTTGATGACCAAAAACTGGTTTAGAAGAAACAATCACAATCTAAATTACAAAGTAGAATGAATGAAAAAGATCACAATAAAAATATTAAAATAAAAAAAATAAAAAGTTTTATTCAAATTGTTAAAATCAAACTTGGCCTAAGAAATTGCTTTAGACAAATAACAATATTTCAAAAACTTAATCCTTCTTCAATAAATCCATGCCTGTACAGTTCGAATTTTTCTTGACCGCACCATAACACAACATTCCTTCAAAACCTTAATTCATTAAGCCTAATTTCCTATATACACCAAAGAAAATCCTAAGAAAAAAGCACCAATATATATGATCATCAACTCATGGCCTCATGCTCATCTTGTTGGGTATAACTGTGCTCAACTTTTTACTAAACACCATTGCAAAAAAACTTCCATCCAACTTTCATTGTAGAGTTCTCAAACCAGGTTTAAAATGTGCCTCATTCACCTTCCCACTTTTTGGTGTATTGATATTGCCATGCTCAAAACCAATATCTGTTCATATTTCAAGATTGTAGTCTCCTAGTAACAAATCAAATTTTAATATGATGCATCATTAGAAGACGATTAGATTTGTGCACCTAACAAAGCAATTCAACAGTTACACTTTCATTAGTAGAATCTCTGGATATGTACTGTATGGTATTTGTTATGGGGAAAAACCCTCATTCATCTCAAGAACCAGACCAGACTCCTACCTTGAACTTAATAGGCAGCATAATACATAGCATCATGCACAACTTAAATTATACAGCATTACCAACATGAATATCAGCAGGCAAACAGCAAGGAAGCCAACGTTCCAACTCTTCTGCCCATGAAAAACGCAAAACAGCAGGGCAAACCACAAGTATAGGACCTTCATGCATGAAACATCCCGCAATAGCAATCGCCTAAAATATGCATTTGAAAAAAATAAATACATAGATCACTACTCCTTGTTAGATATTTCATGGTAAATAAATAAATACAGTGCAACCAATTTCAAATTAAAAAAAAAATGGCACCGAACACTAAGTCCTAGTCTCTAAAAGGGCTGGCTAGTGCATGAAGCTCCCCCCTCATTGGGTCTGAAAAGGACAGACATATGCAACCTTACCCTAGCAATTAGCAAGCATAGAAGCCATCTCTAGTATTTGAACCCATGAACACTACTTGACAAATCTCTAGTCCCTAGAACTTATCAGTCCTTTTGGGTCTTTATCTCTAGTATGTAAAACCTATCACCAGAAGTTCAACTCCATCGATTCGAGCAACTATCGCTTAAGGTATTTTCCACCAATAAAGTTTGAACTCAAGACTACTGAAAAAGTGATGAGTTTGCCCACCACTCAATGAACCTAGTGTTTTTAAAATGCCAAATTTTATTCCTGCAGTTGCTCCAATTTCAGTGAACAAATTCGCACCAACCAATCACAAAAGCCTATAAATATTAGTGAAATCTTCAAACAAACAGCCAAAACATTACAATTTAGAAGCCACATTACTCCCCAGCAATCACCAGACTCATTAAGAAGTGGCAATACATATACACATTCTATACTTCCTAGTTGAGCGAGTTTGTGCAACGACATTAGGTCCACTCAATTACTTCTAACATCCTCGCAAACAAAAACAAACAGTTTAATCACTTAATCTAAAAGACACATAGGGAAAGCAAAAAGGATGCGATTTTTATTTTTATTTTTATTTTTATTTTTTTGAATAGAGTACCTGGAGGGTCTTTCCGAGTCCCATATCATCGGCAATGAGGCACCTTCCACCCCTTCTGAGTCCAAACCTAATCCCATCCAACTGAAATGGCATCAGAGCATCCACCAAACTCCTCGGAAGCTTCGCGATGAGGTCTTCGACCTGCTCGTCGGTGAGATGCTCGGGCCTGGTCGGCGTCCAGGTGCCGCCACCACCAGACGCCAGCATCATGGTCTCAACGGCTTTGAGCGTGTTCCAGGGAATGTCCTCCACGTCAGCAATCTGGTGAGATGCTGCCTTGAGGCAGTTGAGGACGCGGAGGTAGTCGGAGAGGTGGTAGACAGAGGCATCGGCAACGGCGGTGGAGATCTGAGTGAAGTGAGAGGGGAGGAGGTCGGAGAGGAGGCCGTTGAGGGCGGAGAAGGTGTCGTCGTCGGAGGGGATAGGCACAACGGAGAAGGAATCTGGAGAGCATATTTCGAGCCTGGCAACGAACTTTGGAATAAGGGCGGGTTTGGATGTTGAAGAAGAGTAGCGAGAATGAGAGAGCTTCTGGCATTTGAAAAGTAGTTGTTGTTGTTGTTGTTGTTGGGATTCAAGAAATGCTTTGCGTTTGGCGAGAGCGGCTTGACGATTTGCTTCGATTTGTTGCCTCTGTTCTTCTGTTAGACCCATTCTTCTTCTTCCTCACTCACTCACTCACTCCCTCAGGTTCTAACTTCTCAGCGCCAAAAACTCCCCTTCTACTTTTTCAATTTCATGGGCCCTTTTGGGCCTTTTTTGTACGATTTTTTCATGGGCCCTTTTGGGCCTATACACTTCCATTCTTAATTCAGAAATTAAAGCTGTAGAACGTGACATTATACCCTTCCAGCTTCATCCGCAATGCATAAAGTAGCTCTGACAAACCAAGTTGGGTTAGTCTAATGGTTAGCTCACTAGTCCGCTTAAGTAAGTATCGGGGGTTCGAATCCTGCCTTGTGCATGCAGCAATCCATTGGCCAGCGGCAAACCCTTAAATGGAGCTCAGTGGGAAACCAAAAAAAAAATAGCTCTGACAAACCTATATATACAAAATTAAAAGATCCTTTTCTTCCTTTAGAGGCTGCGTGCAGAGGCATCAAATTTCACCTTGCTTCTCACCATTTCCTGTTCAGCTTTATCAATATACTCTCATCATGACTTCATCATCTTCAATTCATTCAGATTTCAGAACCAAACCTAATGTGCAAGTTTTTGTAGACAAGGTACGTAGTTTCATTCAAAAGTGCAGTGTTTAGTTTCAAACTGCATGTAAACTGTTTGTGATAATGCCACTGAGATTATTGTTATTCATTATCTTACTTAATTTGAGACTAACGATATATCATTATAGAATGTTCAGAAGGGGAAATTTGAAGGGTAAATTTGGAAATGATGACAAGCATGTGACAGCAGTTGCAGCTGCTGCATTTTCCATTCATTCAATAGAACAAGCTGCTGCTGCCAACATGATTTCAAGGCCTCAATCCATGAGAAGGAAAAACCATAGCACCTTATCTGAACGACCGACTTATGGTAATTAATTAACTACTAGTTAACGTTTAATTTCCAGATTGCATGCTTATATATGTTCATCAAGTTAAGTCCATTTCATAACTGTTATGACCAAGGAATATACTTTGCTTTATTATTATTATTATTAGAACTATTGCTAGAAGAATAATGATTTGACAATATTAATTCATTTTAATTATTAAAATGAAAGATCAGAGAGGTTTTCATTTCTTGTTAGACTTATTTTAAAATCTTCACAAATCTTAATGAAAATAAATTGTTGTTATATGTATAGGCGGGGATACTTCAGTGAAAAGATCATCATTTGGAGAAGATGGAAGGAGAAAACAAGGAAGTGCTCCTGTAAGAGGTTCAAGTGATGATATATCTTCTAAAAGGACTGTGCCCCAAACACAAGGGCACCAAAAACAAATAGGGATTCCGATACAACACAACAACAAAGCAAATGCAGAAGCTTGGGAAAAGGCCAAGTTAAAAAAGATTCAAAAGCGGTACTCTGTTTTTTTTTTTTAAATAATAATTTGGTGGTTTGATGATGTATATAGGGAACGAATGTGGATTAATATCTGTTCATTGTTGTTATTGTATGTAGCTATGAGAAGATAAAGTCCCAAATCCTTTCTTGGGAAAGAGAGAAAAAAATTCATGCCAAAATGCATATGGAAATGAAGAAGGTTTGTCTCAATTATGATGAGTTTATCATATTATTATTCTAGCTAGTTATATTTTTCGGTATCATGTAATACTTGTCATGAAAATATCATCATATAATTAATTGGTTATGGTGGTACAGAATGAATTGGAGAAAAGAAGAATAGTGACAACACAACATTATAATAATAAGATAGCAAGCATAGATAAGGTAGCACAAGGTGCATTAACACAATTGGAAGATAAAAGAAGGAAAGAGTTATCTAGAGCCACAGAAAAAGCTAATAAAATCAGAAAAACAGGAAAGGTTCCTCCTGCTATTAATTGTTTCTGCTTCTCACATTTATAGCTTCATCATGTATTATTGGAGGATTGGGCCCCAATTATAAGAACATGGCTTAAAAAGTATATACAATGATAACACATAACAAAGATTGATATAGTATATAGAAATTAAAATTGATGACTTTGCTGCTCAAATTGTTCAAATTTCATATTTGATGTATGTAATGTGTGTAATGGTAATGTATTTGTGGAAAAAATATATCATTCTAAAAAATATTTTCTAAACATTATATTGATCTACCTAACCTACGTAGATTGAGTTGGTTATTTATCCAATTAAAATGTATGCTTCAGCCATTCAGTTACTATGTTTTCAAGGTAGTTAATAAGAATATCAACTTTTTATTCAATTTCATTACAATTGCCAAATCGACATTACATCTAACACTAAAAGTAATAAACGATGTCTAAGTCATATAAGTCAACACGGTGTATCTCATACAAACATGTACACATACTTTACTAGCTAATTACTAATAATAAATTTTATATATATATATATCAGACAACTTAATTAATAAGGGAAAATAACAAATAAGTCATTGACATTTTGATTTGTGGACATTTAAATCTTCGAGAATTTGAAAATACATTTAAATTCCTTACCTTTTTAAAACTTGGACATATCAATTCTTTATGTTTACTTGAGTTTGTCAAACTCAACGAAAAAATAAAACGTAACTCCTGTTATACTGACTTGATTGATACGGATGTATACGTGGAAGAGTTTTTAAAATAGGACAAATTAGACCCAGGAATCGATGTGTCCAGATTTTGAAGAAGTTATGGACTTAAATATATTTTTAAATCCTCAAAAACTTAAATGTCCGCGGACTAAAAAGTCAGAGATCGATTTATCATTTTCTCTTATTATTATTGACAAGATATTACTCGAATTTACAACTTTTAAATGAGTATGAAAAAAATATGTCATTTGAATTAAAGTTGATTGGCAAAATCCATTACTTAATATAAGTTATAACTCAGTTTTAATTGTGTATTTATTTTTAGCTTATCATCAACAATTTTATTAATAATTATTATTGACTTAATGACCAAAAGATCATATCTTAGTTATTTTTTTATGTTCTTATTTTTAATATTTTATATTTATAAAATTATTATACTTCTTAGACACTTATTACTGATTTGATCATTAAAGTGCCTTATAGAAGTACACTTCTACTTATGTTCAATTCAACTTCGACCACAATCATTAAAGAGTTTCTGACAAAAAAAAAAAAAAACAATCTCCAATAGAATTATAGTTTGAGTTACCATATCTTTTTGACTATGTACTCTATGAGAATAGTTTAAGACGACAAACCACATCGTTAACAAGCTATACGTCTGAAAAATATTACTAACGCTATAACAATATGTATGTATGGATGTGTGGCCAGAAATGAAGAAGCGTATCTATAGCTTAGTTGATAGGCGACCAAAATTATAGGTGATCCCCACTATGGATGATGAAATTTGGTGTATATATGCATAGCTCAGGAGTCAGGACCATGTAGTGCCCCAACTTATGTGTTCCAAAGGTAACATACTGTCCCTTTTGCATATTCAATTTCCAGAACAACACATTACTGGTTAATTAATTACTTAATTTTATTTCTTATTTATATATTTTATTTTCTAATAATAAGGTCTCCATCTCTATGATAGTGCTTGCCTGCTTAATCACCAACACAAGAAATCACCAAATGAGACTTATGTATGCTATAAATCTTTCTAGCTCTCTAGGTATTATATGATCAAGTTTTCATATAAGTGGACACGATTATTATTGGTCTTTCTTATTCTATGGATGCCACGTGTTAGCATTCAATAGGTATACGATTATGATGTACGTTTTCTATAATCTATATACATAAATTTTATAGTGATTTATATACATAAATTCTTGATATTATAAAATGATTATTATTGTGGATGTTATATAATAAATTAAAGTATTATCATACATAATGAAATATAAAACATTATCAATTAATAAAGTATGAATTTTTATAATATATTTTTATTAATTAATAAGTGGGTTAGTTAAATAATATATTATTATTAATTAATTTTAAATCTTTATTTATAAATATATCTTAGAAAAAAGGTTTTAATACATTAAAAATAACATAAAAAAGAACACACATGATTATTCATCTCAAATAGTTTTTTAATTTTTTTGAGAAGAATATTGTGTATGCAATATTAATATAAATATATTATGTTATATTGAGTGATACATATTGAGAATTAATAACAGAATTTTCTTATTCTTATAATTTTTTAGTTCTATTTTTATTTATCTATCTTAATTTTATAACATATTATTAGCAAGAAGACTCCTAAGATAAAAAATTTTAATTATGTCAAATTTTTTTTATTTAAAATTTATACCACTTCATATTTTTAAAAAAATTATTTATCATGAATTATAGATGCTGAATTTTATTTTGATTCAATTAATTTTGGTAATGCTATTAAGACAAACAATCATATAACACTAAAAAATCACGTTATGACAATAATTTATTATTATTATTATTATCTTAATGAAAAATTGAAAAATAAATATTTTACTATAAAAAAAAATCAGTAGAACTATGGAGCATCATTATATATAATGAAATATGAAATATTATCATTTAGAGAGGTATGATGAGTTTTCATAATGTGTTTCCACTCATTAGTAAATGAGTTATTAATTTAAAACTTTCATCTATATCATAAAAAAAAATAAAACGCTAAAAATAATATATTGAAAAAACGCACATAACTATTTATCTCAAATAGTTTTTTAACAGCTTTAAAAAAAACATTATATATACAATATTATAATTTTTTAACTCAATTTCTTAGCTATCTTAAATTCACAACTCTTGTAACTACTTTTGTAACTATTGTTGTTTATAATATTGTCCTTGGCTAATTCTTCATTCAAGATGTCTTAAAATATTCTTATAATTTTTTTTCTAATTGAGGTGAGATAATGACAATGATAATATTTTTATGGGTAGAGTATTAAATTCATTCTTTATATTTGGACATAATTTTATTTTGATTTTAAAGCCTAAAGTTTTTTATTTAAATTAAAAAAATTATTTAATTTTAATGTATTTTTATTCTAAAATTAAAGTTAAATTATTAATGAAATATCCTATATAATAATAATGTAAGAGCAAAGTTGATTGATAATCTAGAGAATAAATATAAATTTTAAAAATATAAAATTAATAATAAATATATTAATATATTTATTTAACATTCTCTTTAGTTCTGTAGAAATATTTTATTTAAATTATAAAAAGAATAATAAATAAATATATTGATACATCTATTGTTAATTTTGTGTTTTTAAAAATTATATTTGTTTTTTAAATTATTAACTTTACTCTTATACTATTTTTAAGTAGGATATTTTTAGTTAATTATTTAATTTTGATATCAAAATAGAACTATATTAAATTTAAATAAAATTTTTTAAATTTAAATAAAATAATTTAAATCTTAGAAACTAAAACAGAATTATGTTCAAACGTAGGAGATCAATTTAGTACTTTACCTTAATTTTATATTCATCACAATCCAATATTTTAAATATTTTGTTCTTGTGGCCCCTAGCAATGTGCAATCTCGATCACAGAGCTGTCTTAGCTTCATATATCTGATCTTAATTATATCTAATTGAATGAATTTTGAGCCTCAAATTATTATATATTATGTATATTATGCATGTACATACATACACACACATACACCTGGTTTTCCTCACCCTAATAGCTGGAAGAGAGCACAATTGTGGGGTGTACGTGCACTTACATTGGACCATATATATGTATGTATTTATGTACGTATAAATCGTTGGTGAAGTTGAGGTGAGGTATACGTATATATATATTCCATGTGGTGTAGGACATGCATGTTTCCACGTGTGTCTTATTGATGCAACATTTTTTGAAGAAAAAAAAAGAAGAAATAATATACCTATGTGCTATGTGTCAAGAATATCAGATTTTGTTGTTTTAATAAAAGTTATTTATATTCAAATTGAAGAATATTTATCCATTTACATTATGTAGATATCTTATTAACAATTATTAGAATATAATAATCTTATTTAACATTTCTCCTTGCCATGATTAATGAGATATATCTAATTAAAAGGTATGTACCTCAACAATTTAACAGTAATTGAATAATGTATTTGTTTTACACTTTACTGATTTTAAAATATACATATAAATAATAAAGAACTACAAAAAAATATTGATTTTGCAACGGTTTCTTTCTATTTTGCGGCAATTTTTTATCTCACAAATAATATTTAAAAATAAAACCTAATAAAATTGAAAATTCGTATTCTGAATTTTAATTCAAATTCAGAAATTTTATTTTTACCATCTTATGAATGTGAAGCAAAATAACTAATAACTAATCAAAATTATTATACTTCAGCTCACTATTAACATAGAAGAATTAAAGGTTAACATTATTGGAATTTCTAACTTTATAAAAATGTCTCACTAAGTCACTAGATATCAAAAGTGTTATATGTGTAACATATATACAAGGAATGAATGAGTCAAATGCAAACAATACTTGGTGTGTGTAGTGTAATATGCTAGTTTGCCGTCATATTAATATATCATTATTGTTTACACATTTTATAGTAAACTTGTGTGGATATTTATTTGTGAATAGGGGTCACTATAACAAGTATAAAGAAAAAAGAGGGAAGACATTTATAGGAGACAAAGCATATCCGATTCTCTTTGAAAGAACTTCTAGTCACCACAAGTTTCTTAGAGAAATCTATTTCAACTCTCAACAAATCGATACACCAAATGTGGGACCCGATGAACTGAATAATATAATATTATTGAATGATTTAAGGAATGAAATAAGAAAAAATATAAGGAGACAATAAAAATATTAAACAATGTGAATAATTGATATATCGGATATTCAATTTATTAGGCGTGTAGATGATTATTCTAATATTAAGATTTAAGTAAGTGATTTAGAATGCAGTGTGTTTTAATTTAATTAGACCAATTTTAAAATTCGTTATTCATATTGTTTAAAAAAGTCATTAATTACTTAGCATAATTCATAAAATAAATAAGTTAAAGAAAAAAAATAAACATCAAATATATAACCATTAATATTATTTTTTATCAATTTAAAATTTTAAAATAAATAAATTTATAATATAATATTAAAATTTTATGTTCAAAAAATATAAAATTTAATTTATAATAAATTTTAAAAATAAAAAATATAAAATAAATAAATAAAATATTTAAAAAAATCAAATAAATTTAAAAAAATATTTAAAAAAATATTAAAAATATAATCACTAATATTATCTTCTCTTATTAATTTAAATTTAAAAAATGAATGTTGAATGAGCATGTGAAAACCACAACACACAAGGCACTCATTTTTATTTGCATTATAATTATTGTATGGTCATGATTTGAGTATGACCAGGTTGAAATATTACTTCTCCAACAAACAACAACAACAACTTAACATAGAGAAAGAGAAAGAGAAAGAGAAAGAGGATGATGAGTATGAGTAGTAGTAGTCATCAGTATTTGATTCCAAACTGGAACATGAAACAACAACAACAACAAAAACAAGAACAAGAACAGGAAACACTCCAATTAGAAGAGGGTATTACTATTACCAAATCTTCTCAAGCTTCTCCCACCACTCATCTTGTTCCCATGTATGTATATACTATTCTCTCTACACTTCTCATTAATTATCATAACCCCAATTTCTTCATATTCATTACTTACTATTATATATATATTATGCTTCATTTTCGGAAGATCGTACCACCAGAACCTTTTATTTACTCCTTTTAATTTGATGATGATTATTATTATTAAGGAATCAAAGATTAGAATATAATAGAATACCCATGTTATCTTGTTCAACTCTTCATTTTCTTTTCTTGCATCTACATATCATTGTTATGAAAATATCTTATTGGAAGCATTTTACATGTATTATGATGTCATATATTTCAGTATTTTTAAATAATAATTTTAATTATTGATCTCAGTTATAATATATGTATAATTATAAAGTTATTTTTAATCTTATTATTATATTATAGCCAACTAATAATGGAGAAATAGTAATATCTGTCATCTCAAAAAAATTATAAGTACTTTTGAAAATGCCTATGATAATACTTTTTTAAATTAGCTTTTATTTTTTTATAAATACCTTGTATTTTTCATAAAAAATCTAATATAATGTTATATATCATCACTAAATATCTATGTTTTTTTTTTACTTTTTTTATTATATTTATATCTATTAAAATCATTCTAGATGTTAAAAATTACTTTTATTTGATTTACTAAATATAACTGCGATTGTCCTTTTTAATCTAAAAAAAAAGCTCAATTTAATATACTATTTTGAGGAAAAATAAAACTTTGCTAATAAATAAAGTCTCATATGTAGTGTGCTTGATTTTTCAGGGCCAATAATTATGATGAGATTGCAGAGCTGACATGGGAAAATGGGCAGATATCAATGCATGGGCTCAGTGGGCTTGATCCAACTTCACAAAAAAAGCCCACATGGGTTAATAGGGCCCATGATACATTAGAGTCCATTGTTCAACAAGCCACATGCAAGAATAAAAAGTCAAAGTTGACCATAAAAGACAACCATGCTTATGTTGATGTTCCTACCACAACAAGCTCCATTGTTGCATCTTCAGGGGAACATCATCAAATGGTGCCAACACTTTCAAGGAAAAGATCACATTCTTCTTATTCCGATCAACAACAACATCGGAGAGATGTTAATTATGTTAGCATCAATAATACTAATAGGAAATGTGGTGTTGCTACTGCTAGTGTCACATTTTGTAGGGACAACAATGACGTCACAACCATGATGACGTGGCCTTCTCTTGGCTCTGGTCCAAGAAGCTTCAAAAATGATAAGATTCTTGAGGAGGATTCTGCTTGTCAAAGTGGATCGGTAACCCTTAATTACTCTATTCTTTTTTTATTATTATTATTTATTTCTATTAAGTATTTCATCAACTTGGTTCTAACTTGATGTGCATGATAATATATGATTGTAGCCTAATGTATTATTAGGGATTAAATGCAACAAAAATGTTACATATATACAAACAATCAGTCATTATTTATTTATTTGTGTATAAATATATATATTTTTAATAATGCTTTGTATTTTAACGTATATTTTATACAAGTGATTGATTTGAATTTAAACAGGAAGTTCGGAATAATGAAAATGATAGAGATGGTGGAAAAGGTGAAACAGGGCAGAGCAAATCATCATCAGTTGTAAGGAGAAATAGAACTGCTGCCGTCCATAACCAATCAGAACGGGTTAATAAATAAATAAATAAATAAATAATAATATATAATTCAAGTTTTCTTTATTACTTAATTACTTATATTTTGCTAATAATCTTGTAGCTTATTACAAGAAATCAAACTTTGAATCCTTCGATTTTTTGTTGGTCTATATATAGAGAAGAAGAGATAGAATTAATCAGAAGATGAAAGCATTGCAGCGGTTAGTGCCTAATGCAAATAAGGTGAGAAGTAAGAACAATCAACAACAAATAGAGAGGAATTCATCTTATTCTTCAAGTTTAATATTTATTTTGTTTCTTTTTTCTAAAAAAAAATACCAAATTTTATATTGCCTAACATTTCAAGTTTTATATTTAATTTTTAATAATACGCAAATTTATTTAATACTAGCAGATAATACAAATCTGTTTAGAGAACGAAATACAGATATAAAGAGAAATAAAATATCACATCATTAAAAATATCGAGACACTAGAATATCTAGTAATTTATATGCTGAGAGTTACTAAGAACAACCTAAATGTCTTTATTTATACTAATTTATGAAGATACATACATATATAATGAAGTTGAAATTGCAGACAGACAAAGCTTCAATGTTGGATGAGGTGATTAAGTACTTGAAACAACTTCAAGCACAGATAGAAATGATGATGAGTGTGAGCATGCCACAAATGATAATGCAACAACAACTTCAAATGTCTATGCTAGCAAGATCAATGGCAAACAATGCTCCAAATCCAATTAGGCCATTGTTTCCACAACTCATCCAACCAACAACAACAATTGGAGCTGCTAACACTGCCTCTGCTCCAATGTTTCTTGCACCTTCCTTGATGATTCCTTCAAGCACCAATGCTTCAATTCCTCTGCCTTCTGCTTCATATGGGGCTGCTACTTTTGCACAAGTATGTCATTATTGATTTTTTTTATTTTTAAAAAGAATTAATTTGAATTAGTTAATCTTGGTGTGTCATTGGTATTTAGGTAGGTCAAACTTTGAATGATGTATTATAGGATTAAAACTTTTTGAAAATCACTATAACAATTAACCTATGTTTTCTTTCCATTTCTCATGCTTTAAAAAAAAAATAGATTGATTTATAACTAATTAAAAAGTCTTAAAAAGTAATCTTTATTAAATAGTTACAATGATTTAGCAAAAAAGTTTTGTTTATGTCTTAGACACTTTTTGTTTTCCTTCTTGTGATTAAGGACTAATTAAAAAGAATATATAAATGTGATACTGCAGCCACTTAATATGGATATGTTGAACAACATGGCAGCATTTTACAGCCAACAGATGAATCATCATCAGAACAATCAAATCAAACCATGAGCAAAGCAACTCAGAAGAGAATTGTAAAAACATGTTAATATAATGTGAAAGAGATTAAGAAGTGGACATAAATAAATGACCAATGTATGTTTATTTTGATTTAATAACTTTCCTATATATCTTTATTCTCCAAATTAAAAATTCTCATCATTTAAAATAAGTTTTCTCCCTTCTTCTCCATATTCCTCCATCCAATCATTTCATGAAATTAATTCACATTATGGTACAGTTTCTTGCACTAGCATTGTCTACTGTCAAGTCACATTTTGATGATGTATATTTTTTTTCCTTCAAGAAGTTTTGAATGAAATATTCTTAAACTTAAATATGAGTCATCACATAAAAAAAAAAAGTTATAAAAATAATTTATCGCATAATAAATTTAATGAAAATTTACTTAAAAGGTAATTAATTATAAAATAATAATTTAAAATTAAATTCTAATATAATAAATTTATTCTGATGGCATCTCTATTTATCATTCTAAACTTCTTTCTATTATGCATTATGACTTGTGAGAGAATTTTTTTTTGGGTTGTGCACGGTCAACTCGATAACATTTGTTTAAACGGACGGTTGAACTGATCACTCGACCAATTTAAATTGGTTACTCACGAAGGATTTTTTTTTTCTGTTAACACTTACGAGGAAATTTGACTATATATAGTGATCGATCAAATAGAATGAAGGGTCCATCGAAATAATGCACCACAATTTGGAGTAGTCATATTCCAAAAGGTCCATTATATTACGCCAGAGATTTCTTGTATCTTTCAATGGTGACCCGGCCTTTGACAATCTAAATATATAATAGTAGTGCTTCTTTTTTTTTATATCTTTAAATGGAAAAACAAATCCAGGGACAAAACATAAACAACAAACACGAGAATAGCTGATTTATATATTTATGTATAAATATATGTATTATTTAATTTAATTTTAATATATATTTTATATTAGTAGTTAATTTTGATAATTGATTTTAGTATATATGTAATATAATTATATAATTAAATATATATTATAAACAAAAATACTATTTATACATCAAAATCAATTATTAAAATTAACTATTATAGTTATATAACTACTATTGTTTAATCAGTTATATTGTTGATTTTTTTTCCCCTGCTCCTTGAACCAAAAGGACTACTTTTTGCCTTTACACTATTTTCCATTTATTGACTCCTTCAAGATTCTTGAGAGTGGAGGGTTGAACTCTGATCTGAATGTCTTTGCTTTAGGTAGATAGTTTCTTAATGTTATGGCATTGGAATTTGGTATTGATTGAGAAAATTTTCTGAACCAAAGAAAAGGAAAGGTAAAAATAAAAAGAAAGCCAACTTGTACCAAACTACCAATATATTGTGCTCTTATTTTGCTCAAATACATAGATTTTCCATTGTTGATTGCAGTCCTAAATTTGAAAGAAAGTAGAAACAATATGAAGAGATGGAATAATATTATTTAAATATTAGATTCCTTTTAACTATAAAAAACCACTGGCCTTGGCTTTTTGTTTTCAAATGATAAATGTACAATAACATTAACTATTGTCAAATTGTTAATAATTTTTTAATATAATTTAAATTATCTAATTTATGTAGATTAGGCCATCTACATAGATGGGTTTTTTAGGAACTGAAATCATGAGCCTAGCAGATATTTTAATGTGTAAATTATATCAATTATGAACTTATACGGAATAATCAATTTGAGTTAGTCGAATTGTCTGATTTGTCTACTTAAATAAATATTGAAAAATTAAATTTTTATTGTGCATGTAATAATTTATTGACTACCAACAAATCTTTAACAGATTAATTCTTAACCTACAAAAAATATACGTACATTTAGGTGGGAGTAGATTTTCGGTCATTGATCTGGAAATCTATTTTTATTAACTAAATCATATCACTACATTTCACAATTTATATATTTATATATATAATAACTCAATCACACAATATGATAAATAATTAAATACATCCGTGCAGAGCGCGGGTTCTAAATTAATTAAGTAATATATATAAGGTCAATGTCAACTTTATCTCACTGTTGACAGAGCTTTAATTTAATCTTCTTTACTACAGTTAGGTAAAAGATAAAATTTAGTTGACAATGTTCTTACTTGTTCTTCGTGCTTTTTCTTAAAGGTTTTGGAATTTATCCTAATTAAGGAAGTGTGAGCGCGGAGAATATTGTTATATTCTTAAAAATTTTACACAAAGTATTTCATATCAAAATATTTCTTTCAATACAAAATTCTTAATAACCAGGTGAACATATTTTTACGAATCATACCGTACCTAAATTATATATATACACATACAAATCAAGCTATCAAGATTTAAGAGTAAGCATTAGAAGAATGATAAAATTTTGGCAAGCATTAACTTGTGACTCAATATATAGAGGATAATATTACTGTTTCCGTTTCATCAATAAAATTATACAAAGCGTAAAGGGAAGATATGTTTATGTGTATATATTTTTTCTCTTACTTCCAAGCATTCTCAAATAACAAAGAAGCATAGTAATAGTATAGTGTGTATTTACAGCAATTACAGCTTGCATGATTGTGCATACAGCTGTATTAACCACTTTTTTTTTTTCTTAGAAAAAAGTAAAAACTATTTCCAAAAGGGCATTTCGGCATTTCCCATAATTACATTTGCAATCAGACATGACATAGAAAGAAATAGAACCATACATTCGTCTTTATATCTTTGATTTTTTAGTGGTTACCTAACCCTATATGAATATGATGAACCAACCAGGTAAAAAAATTTTAATATCCATGAGTGATGCTTCTCCAATCAGAATTTTTTTTTCCACTTAATGAAATTAATATTTTGGTTCTTATACATCCAGCTGTGTACATGCAATTGGAAGGCAAATCACCTTTCAATTCAATCTTAGTTGTGAAGGTATTTGTAGTAGCTAGAGAAAACTATAGAGTAGTCTACATATATTCTAATCATTCTTTGATGCATACCTCTGGACACTTTGTTTTCAATAAACAATAATATCACTAATAATTAAAAATTATGAAAGGTAGTTTTCAAACAACAGAGAAATTCAAGTCTTTCGGACTATATATAGACCCTGAAAATTTGAGTAATATTTTTTTAATATAAAATAAATAAATAACAATTGTTTTAATATAAGTGACTATTTATAGAAGAAAAAGGCAAATTGTTATATTTACCTCGGACGACTCTGATTATAGTGTTAAATGATATTTCAAATTTTTTTTTAATTTGTTGTGTTTATATTGACCTCTTCAAAAGCAAAGATCATATATTATAAATAATAAAAGGTGATATCAGTGCCACGTTTTATAAAATGCTAAAATGATGATTACTATATAATTTAAATATGAGAGATAAGATTTAGTGTAAATACATTTATAAAGAAGGAAGTGTATGGTAGTTAGGGTCGTCAAAATGGACTAAATTCATCAGAACAGTCCGTTTACTCGTTTAACTAGGTGGATTTTATTTTTAAAATTAAATCCGTTTAAATTTCGGGTTAAACAGGTTGAGTTCGATTAACTCGAAAAAAATGACGGGTTAAACGAGTGGCTCGTTTAATTTTTTTAATATATTTTTTTAGAAGCAGTACTTTTAGTTGATATTTTTTTCCATTCGACTCGAAAATTCAACCCATCAACAAAAAAATTATTTTTAAAGGTTTTTGACCTAAAAGTAATATTTTTTATCAAAATATTTTTCAAAAAATAAAATTAAATGATAAACAGACTGTCCCATTTAATTTATCGGACTAACCATAAATAGTCTGAACTAAAAAATTTTGGCCCACGAATAAAGCGAATTTAAATGGAGTAGCCCATTTAACCCATAAATTTAATGGACCAGACCTAAATGGACCGGACTAGCCCGTTTGAGAACGCTAATGGTAGTAGAGACCATATATCACTAGCTGATTTGAATAGGAAAATGGAAGTATGGAACAATGATAACTTTGAGGGTCTATGATGAATGCTCCAAATCTTGAGACAGTTTTACAAAATTATCATTATTGTTGTCTACTTCGAAACCAATGTTTTGTTTTAGAAATATTGTAGTTATTACTTATTACTAATTTTGGTGTTATGTTGTGATGTTAGTAGGTTCCAACAACCCAAGAGTCCTCTTTAGCCTCTATAAGGGTAATAGATGAAGTCAAAGCTTCCATTTGAAGACTTCTTTTGAAGCACATAAAGAGCCATAATGGTAACAAATAATTGAAGTATAACAATGATGATGATTTCATAAGAAAAATTCTTAATCATAAACGGTTTTTCTCTTGGCCTTGCTTCTGATCACCGACCTTTATGTCATGCTTAGTAATATAGTAGTAATTTTCTATCCTCGAACCTAGTTATTTATCATTAGCAAAAATATTACAATATGCCAAATTTTTGTAATTCTATTTTACATTTTTGTTTTTCCATGATATTTATGTAATTTAGGACAATACACGATTCTTAATCCTTACTCATCTACTATTTATTAACTTATTGTTGGTTAAAGTAAAATTTATTTTCTAGCAAAGCCATAATAGATATTCCAATCCATTTATATGATCACCAATTAAAATAATTATATAGTGCTATTTTTTTATATAAAAAATCCAGTAAATTTTATGTTATAATAATAATAATAATATTGTCTAGACAGTGCTACTAAATCATACCAATAAAATCCAATAGATAATCTAAACAACGTTGACCCATCATGCAATCACAAAAACAATTATAACTTGCAAACCTAACATATTATTTAATATAAGTACAAATTGAAATTCATACAGCATGTAACAAAAGAGCAAATACTTATAATAATATAATAAGAGACTAACAGTGACAGGGCAACAACATTAGAGATTAGTCTTGATTATCTTGATTCTTGAATAATGTGATTTGTCTTCACAGTCTTCCATGCATGAAATGTGTGAATTAGTTAAATTAAACCATATTTATGTGTTATTAGTAGCCTATCATTATCCCTAATTATAAAATAACATTCAAATCTTTATAGTTAATTTAGACTTTAACTTCAACCAAAGAAGTCATAAATGAAAAGACAAGCATATCTTATAACCTACTCAAGGCATTACATACATGGCTATTAAAGAAACAAAAGAATAATTATTTTTTGAAACTTTCCCTTATATTATATGAGGCATAAGTAACTATATTATATTATTCCCTCTTATCAAATGGATGTAAAAATAAAACAGCCACCAATAATGGTTGGTTTCAGAAATTAAGAGAAATGAAGATGATCGCTGTTTCATGATTATTCATGTTTCCTTAGCTTCAAGGTGAGGCATGCCTAGCTATTGTGATTGTGGGGCTCTAACAAGTTAAAGACATAGTTCCTAGGCTTAAAAGTTATAACCCTTTTTAACAATGTTTAATTAGCTCTATTGCTCAATGTGTCCAACAAGCCTATGTGTGCGTTCCTATTGTAGCGCACTTCTTGCATCACTTTGTCTGTGTACGTGAAAGGAAAAAAAAGAGGTGATGATTTTGGCTGTGACTATATCAACTGTGGCACAATTCTCTCAAAAATCACATGTTATATTCATTTTGTTTTATATACTAAATCGATTTTGGTGTACAAATAACATTTTTAATCAACAATAGAAATGCTAATATCATTATCCTTTTTAATATAAGTAAACGATCATGGTTCCTAAGAAATCACCTACTCTTCAGATTAGTTTTAGAAAGAATTTTTTTTAATCAAATTTATCCTTTAAAGATTTTAAGTTAATTATATTTGTTATTTCATCACTTTTGTTGCTAATAATGTCAAAATTTACTGATATCATATATTAAGTGACACCACATTGACCAAATCATACATCTGGCAATTCTAACATGATAAGATGATGAAATTAGATCAAATCAACCCAAATTGAAAAAGACTTTGAGATGTTAAAACTCCTAAGTTAGAGTTAATTTTATCTAATTTTATAAATTTATTATATTAGTAGCCAATTAGAATAGTCAGATAAATATTGTAGTGTTATTTATAATAACATATCAATAAATTCTAACACTATTAATAATAAAAATAACAGAAAAACTAATCTAACTAATTAAAAAATTTTGAAAAATAAATTTAATTAAAAATACTAAAAACCAATTTAAAAAATAGATTATTTTTAAAGATAAATTTAACTATTACTCTTTTTAATATTACGAAAAACATGAAGAATGTCAGAATATTGGGTCATAACAAAATAATATGAGAAAATAATATAATCAACCGACACTCATCATAAATTATAAAAGTTAAAAAAAAAAAAGATTCCGCACATTGAAAAAATGAAAACTACTAGACAACCATGATTTTTGTTTGAATTTTGTTACTAAGAAGTAGTATAAAGAGTGAATGGAGCATCTGTATAATATGTATAATAGAGGTATATAGATGTTCGATTCAGTAGGATATCAGATGTTTATTATTCTGGATAGTATGGATGTATTGTGTTTGAAAAATTAGTAATATTTTACCTATGATATTAATTTTTTAACTTATATTGGGCCAAATAAATAATCCATTGTACATATTGTATAAATACTCCATTAGCTTCATAGTAGAATTCATTTGTCAGAGCTAATTATTTTGGCTAATTTTTTTTATATTGATTAAATATATGTGTAATACATTGTTATTGAAAAATTAGGTGTTTTTTATATGGTGTTTTATTCAAATCGGACGGTTCGATTTGTTTAATAAAAAAAATTCATTATAAATCGGAGGGTTCGATTTGCTTAAAGAAAAAATAAATTCCAAATCGGAAGATCCAATTTGTATTTTTTATTTTTTTTATTTGTTAAAATAAAAATCGGACGGTCCAATTTTAACATTAAAAATTTCTTAATTTTTGAAATCAGATTGTCCAATTTGTGATTATTTATTTAAAAAACAAAACAATGCAAATAAATAGGTACCTCCTATTTGTGTCATTCCATAGCCAAATAAAACACCTCTCTTCTCACACCATATTGTCATACACGTTTCTTTCTCTCTCCCACAAAAAATCAAAAGCGAATTATTTTAGCTTCTAAATAAAATGGCGTATTATACCATCTTTTACAATCCAAACACTACTATAAAATTTCACACAATAATATAATCTTCCCCTCCTGCTAAATAAAGAAATTAAGTCTCGTACGTGCATGAGGGCCATGATAAGTAATTAAATATATACTCCGAAATTCTCTCTCATGAGTGATTATCAAGCTGGCCCTCATCGAAAGTTTGATGCTCAAGGAAACAGAAAAGAATAGTAACACCATTGCCATAAGCTAAGGTCCAAGAAAGTATTCATGGTGATGATTCATTTGTCACATAGTTAGGCCATGTGAATGAAAATATCATCATCATCATTATACCGGGTACCAAACACATGCATGCAGTGCAATGCAGAGCAGAATGCTTGGTCCATATAGACCATACAAAACGAAAAGGAGAGAGAGAGAGATGAAGAGAGAAAAAGTAATTAAAGTAGCAGTGAAGACTGATAAAAGGTTGTAACTTATAACTTAAACTTTTATCAATTGATTCTGTGAGTAAATCAATGTGGTAATAAAGCTATATAATGAGAAGTATTCAACGTAAAGATAAGAAGTCCAAGCATGAAAAGTGGACATACTTCAAAGTATTATTGATTTCAAATCATCACGTGTGTCTCCTAGACAACAAACCATCACTATCCCACAAATTATGGTTTTATTTTTTTTTCCTGTTTTTTTTTTGGGCTACGTGCAACCATATTTAACTATAAAAACCCACCATTACTCCCAACTCATTTCCGCACATACAATAAACCCACTCTCATATTTGCATTCCCATCATCACCTTCTATCTACAACAAACCCTTCTAGTTACAATGGTTTCTGAGAAAAATTACAAATCCAAGAATGTGTGTGTGATTGGAGCTGGACCATCAGGGCTAGTGGCAGCCAGGGAGCTGAGAAAAGAAGGTCACAAGGTGGTTGTGTTAGAGCAGAATCATGACATAGGAGGGCAATGGTTATATGAACCAAATGTGGTAGGGGAGGATCCTTTAGGAAGAAATCCTTTTCTAAAGGTGCATAGTAGTATCTATGAATCATTAAGGCTCACATCTCCAAGGGAGATCATGGGGTTTACTGATTTCCCATTTATGGTGAAGAAAGGTAGGGACATGAGGAGGTTCCCAAGCCACACAGAGCTCCTTCATTACCTAAAGGACTTCTGTGATTGGTTTGGGTTGAGAGAGATGATAAGATTCAACACAAGGGTGGATTATGTGGGGATGTTGGATTATGGTGTCTGTAGCAATAATGATTTGAAATGGGTTGTTAGAAGCATAGACAAGAGTGAGAAGGTGGTGGAAGAGGTGTTTGATGCAGTGGTTGTAGCCACTGGTCATTACTCTCAGCCTAAATTGCCCTCCATTAAAGGTAGGTTTATCAATTCTATTCATTTCTAGATCTCTGTCTCTGATTCACACAGACACAATAAGAATATGGTATGATCATGCATGACACATTTTTTTATAACATTCTCTCCCATGCTCAGGAATGGATACATGGATCAGAAAACAAATGCATAGTCACGTTTACAGATCCCCAGAACCACTCTGCAATGAGGTACTATATATATACGAAACCTTCAATCTCTATTTGTGTCCTAATTTCCAAAGAGTATGAAGTATGAAGTTTAGAGATTTAAATTAAAACATTCTCAAACATAGAGGCAAATCTTCATTGAACAGATTGTGGTGGTTGTTGGAAATTCCTTAAGTGGGCAAGATATATCGCTAGAGCTTGTGAAAGTAGCAAAGGAAGTCCACATGAGTTCCAGATCTCTTAATATCACTGAGGGTTTATCTAAAGTTATATCAAAACATGAGAACTTTCACCTTCATCCACAGGTTCAAACTTCTTGTTCTTTTTCAAGTACTAAACCCATAAAGAAGGTAGTTAATTCACTACAATATTCGGTAGTTTCATAGTATATATGGTACCTTGTGCAGATAGACACACTTCATGAGGATGGAAAGGTCACATTTGTGGATGGTTCCTCTATTTCTGCAGACACCATTTTGTACTGCACAGGGTAAAAAGACACAACTTTCATTAATTGTCTACACACTTAACAGTGACAAAAATATGTAATCTATATCATTAATCAATCTCATGAATTTCACTAACTTGTGGTAAAAAAAAGATATTATTATTGGATAATTATATGATCTTAGGCTCAAAGATTATATTGTGGGGCCTGAGTCCAAATATTGCCCTGTGTCCCTTTTAGAGTAAACTAGTAGTGATTAATTTTAATAATTGAAAGATTTCAAATTCAATTAATTATGTGTAGGTACTCCTATGCGTTCCCCTTTCTTGACACTAAAGGAATGGTAGTTGTGGATGATGACAGAGTGGGGCCTTTGTATGAGCACACTTTCCCCCCATCTCTTGCTCCATCACTGTCCTTTATAGGCATCCCTAGAAAGGTAGATAAATTACCCTGAGCTCAATAATTTGCATTAGTTTTACATCAAATTTTTCATTTCACACAGATATACATAATTTTGCAATGGTATATTTCACCAAATAATGCTAAGCAAATGGTGCAGTTAAACATATATCAACTCTCATATAATTATAATTTAGTTACTAATCATCCTGCCCCTTTTTTAAGCCACGTGTACAATAAGCATTGATGGACTTTGTTCACAGATCATAGGGTTCCCTTTCTTTGAATCACAAGCAATATGGATAGCACAAGTACTTTCTGGGAGAAAGGTATTGCCATCATGGGAGGACATGATGAAATCCATCAAGGAGTTCTACCACTCAAGAGAAGTAGCAGGCATACCTAAACATTGCACCCATGACATTGCAGATTTCGAGGTAATAATAATAGAAAAAAGAAAAAAAAACCTTCTGTTGTCTTTATTAAAAGTCACTCTCTCTTAGATAATTGTGTATCCTTCCATATTTATTTATTTCCTTCTTTTGATTGCATTGCAATTCCAGTATTGTGTCAAATATGGAGAGCGTGCAGGATTGCCACCTCTAGAAGAATGGAGAAAAGAGCTTTGCCTTTCAGCCATACTTAATTCTTTTGCCAACTTAGAGACATATAGAGATTCTTGGGATGATCATGAGAAGCTCCAAGAGGCCCTTCAAAGTCCTCACTTCACTCAACTTGGGCTTCAAGATTCTTCTCTGTAAAGAGCATATCTAAAAAATATTTTATTCGTTCCCACTCAAAGTTATTATTCAGTTATGTTGATTTCCACTTTAATTTGTAAGGTTGAAGGGGACATCAATGAATGAATTAGAAGCTTCAATCATCAAATTATATGTATAAATAAATATATCTAGTCTTGAGACAAGTTAGTAAGAGAGAAATCTTATTGATGTATGTTTGTAATTTTGTTGCAGTTATACATAGTCAGCAGTACAATAATGAGTGTTAGTAATTTAATTAGGTCCACCTCAAAAGAGAGCTGAGGGATCTGGATTTTGGATTATGAAAAATTGTAGCAAAGCTAAGAAAGCTAAATGAAAATCAAGTGTTATAATCTTACTGTAAAATTCATGTGAACATTAGCAATAATATAGTATTAACAGTAATTAATCTAACATGTGAATAATACAATAATACCAGTATTAACACGAACTAATAGTAATATATCTATTATTTTAATATCTGGTAAGAGACGAATTTGTTACTTGTTAATCATTTGTGGTGAGATTTTGGAATGCATAGAAGTTGGTGATGCAGAGTGTGAATGAGGAATTTCATCAAACAGGTAGGGGAGACAAACACGCATGAATCATCGTAAGTGCGGAAAGCTTAAAGAAAAAGAAAAAGCACTAACCTATGCAATATGCAGGTAAGATTATGCTTTGAAATTCGAATCTGATTGACGAATCGAAGATGAAGCTCATCACTGCGATGAACTCAACTCCCTGCACACGCGTTTCGGCGCTTTGCACTTTTTGACTCTCATAACTTAGCCTTAATCAATCAATCATCCCATTAAGATAAATTAATTAAGAACGATTGTGGTCATTTTTTCTAAATTTATTTGAGGTTTTGTATAATGGTTTAATAAAATAAAATAAAAATAAAAAGAATATTCAAAAAAATTTTAGAAGAATGTAACAACTATAACAATAAATATTAAATTAGCTTTATAAAATCAAAGTCCACAAAATCAAATAAAGAAGGTAGGATCTGATTCCAAGGACAAATTAGGATATACACAAAAATCAAAATGATTACTTATATGTTAGTCTATATAAAGGTGAAAATATTTACAAAAAGATCCCTTCTGGAATGTTTTCTAAACTCATTTTGTCTCGTAAATTAAGTTGACATGCATTTCTGCATGTCTTTGACTCATTTTACGAGACAAAATGAGTATAAATTACATAGTTTCAAAGGCGGATCAGTTAGTTATGTACTTGATTTAAAAATAAGCTGGAGATTACTGACTGGAAATCTTTGGCTCCTTTTCTTTCTACATATTTTTTGCCAACTAATTAGGCCTCTTTTCAGTAAGTCTGTAATGTTAGAAGCTGATTTACATGGCCTTCTCCTCGCCTTGGCCGGTGCATTTTTACCTGCGCTTCTTGCGCAGCCAGCTGTCGAGCGAGTAGTATGAGCCGTGGCGGCTTTAACTAGACTTCCTATGGTCTTAAGGTCTTTGGTCACCTCGTGCCTTGACAAACAAGCAAGACTTGGTAGAATCTCATTCTGGAAGTCCTTCCCCCGCCGGGACCTATTCGACCGGCACTTCCTCGATCGAGTCAGTGAGGTAGACCCTTCACCTTCTTGCTTGGATTGGCCATTGCTCTTATAGAAGCTATCTAGGATTGTTGTCTCGGTCAAATTTAAAGTCATGAACTCAAAGTAATCAAAATCAGTAGGCAGATGCTGCTCCAAGGTAACCTCACTCTCTGAATGATCCACTATTGCAGAAACAATCCCAGAAAACCAGTGAAGAGGGCTACTCATGGAAGATTCTAATGGTGAACATGTTGTCATTTGGAGACCATTATGGACCGCCACCTCGAATATCGAAACCAAAGCCTCTGCTGCCATTCTGGCTTGCTCCTCTTGGGCTTCATCGGATTCTCCTCTTGGTGGAGAACTTTCCGTATTTTCTGGACTCGTAGGGGCCTGAAGATCGATATCCATTGGCGTATTCTCATCCTCATTCGTGCATGAATTCAGGTCAATGACGCAGATCAAGCATTCATGCATCGTCTTCTCATCCTCCAAGAACTTTTCACCAGCACGGACCTGTTCCCCCTTGTCAAGAATATGATTTACATGTGAATTTTTTGATATATTCAGAGTTTCTTCAACACACAGAATTTTGGAAGCATCAGTCTTTCCATTAATGTCAAATGCAAGAGTGTTGCTTCTTACATGTGTTGAAGATTTACCCTCTTCATTGAGTTTTCCTTGGGGTGCCGGCTTTTCTTTAAGCCAAGGAAGTCTTGAACACTCAAATTTATCTTCTTCCCTTGAATTCTGAATGCTTTCAAATTCTGTTATTGTATTGGAATAACCAGGCATGGTATTCAGGTTTATGTTATTGGGATTGAACACATCTTCAGAGCCCTGAACACACTCCCTAAGCTCACGGCTAGCCGATGATGAACCATGGTTGTTGCAGCTGCTTAGCTCATCAGTATCGATTGATGGTTGATGAAATGCCTTGGCACTAAAGCAAAAGCCGTTGCGGAGAAGATAGTTTTGCAAACATGTAAAAATGTTAACTTGCTCAAGTTTCTGACTCAATGATTCAACTGGAACAGATTGCCTGTCGGTATCACTAAATCCGGCTAGGGAATTCAAGACCCTGCCATTTTGCCCTGAAAAATGGCAAATTCATTATCATCATTTGTTCAAGAAATGCATTTATTATAACTTCAATTCAAACTTGAAGACAAGTTCTCACCAGCAATATTACTTAAGGACATCGGTACGAGTTTCTTCCCTGGCTTTGGCATTGGATCATCTGAGGAATCTTCAAGATACTTTCTTTTGTTCAAATTCTGTATAGCATCATTGAGAAAATTAGTCCAGCCTGATTTTGTTGCTCTTGATAGATCACAAACAAGGGAGCTTCCATGATGAATTCTGGGCTGCAAATCATCAGACTCCGCACCCGTCTCTTCCTTGAGATTAAAAGGTACATTTAAGTCGGCTAAACCGTTACACACAACCTGAGAAGTTCCATTTAAAGTAAAAGCTGTACTCTTTTCACTTTCGGAAGAATCGCCTTCACTATCAATGTACTCTTCAGCTGGAAGTTGGAGATCCAAAATTTTGTTACCAACTTTTCTGTAAGTGGACTGTGATAATTCAGAATCTTTTAAGAGATCTTTGATTACAGTTGGAGTAGTTTCAGAAGCAGGACATCTTTGCCTGTTCTTTTCTTGTGCCAAAGCCATTAGTGACTCGATGCATTCCACAATTAAAACAGATGATTGACCAGCCAACAGAGGAAGTTTGACGAATAACACAGAGAGGAACTTGACCATTATGTCTTCAACCGTAAATTATGTTTACATAACTCGTTCCTTTTAACTTCATCCATCAATTCCCTCTGTTTCTGGTAAATTTGGTGCAGCTCATGAATCTGAATAAGGCAAAAATAAGAATACGATACATAAGAATAATAGTAAAAAAAAAAAGAGTATTATAAGTATGAAGAAAAGTATGCATTATTTTGGATGTAATAAGAATGGAAATAGTATTAATAGTAAATTGTTCCTCTGATGGACTGAATAAGATTCCTATTTTCTTGTCACCTTTGCATACATTGCTTTAACAAATGTGATAGCATCTTTCTAAAACGTTTAATTCATTTACAAACAGTGAAGTAACTCAAAATCTACTTTATATGCTTCTTCTTTAGAAACTACATTTGAATCCTAAAAGAATGCATTGAATAATTCTCTGATAAAACAAGAAGCTGACATACTTGGTCCCTAAGTATAGCATCATACTCGAGAATTGTCTGCTATAGAAGTCCCATGTTTGATGAAGTCCATGAGCTTCCTTCGGCACCAAAGATGAGGCCCTTCATGGAGTAATGTCCGGGGAAATGGTCATTGTATTGCATATTTGCACCCATGCCCATTAATGCCATGAATGAAGATGCAGCAGTTTCAAGTAAACAACAAGAACCTGAAATAAAAACCAAAACCATTCAATCTAATTATGCAGTATGTCTCCAGATAGGAATGTGATATGATAAAAACTGAATTTTAGTTTTACATATAAAAGATGTGATGTGATTGTCTAACAAAATAAGACAAACACATACTGATTTGCATGAATGTCTTTGATATAAACAATAGATAGGAATGCCAAATAACCTTGCATGTGCATTTCAGTTTCAATATGAAGTTCACAAAGACCAGCTACTAATGGAGAACATAGCACAGCATAAACTACAGGAATTTTCTCAGCAATCAGAAAGAGCATGGAAGTCTAAGTACTATGCATGCACTAGTCTAGGTGATGGTCACTGATAACAAAAATGAAATTTTAAAAAGGAAAAAGAGGGAAGGTGAAGAATTTGGATAGAATAGAATTAGTCCTTATGCTAAAATGCAAGTCAGAATCAGATTCAAAAGACAAAAAAGTATCAAATGCACCAAATTCAACATAAAGCCAAGGGAAATGAAGTAAAATAAAACAAAGTTTATGATATTACAAAGTTTATGAAAGAAGAATTCATGAAACCTGAGAAACTTAAACTACAAAGACTGATCATCAGAAAAATGAAATTTTTGACCAAAAAACTATTGAATGAAGGAAAATGAACTCATCCCTGATGATGATGAAGGAAAACATGTTCAGTCCAAATTCCCAAAGTAATAGTGGAATTCAGCTATTGTAAGAATGGAAACTTGCCACGTTGCAGCAGCAGAAGAAGAAGAAGAAAAGGCAGAAGCAGAATAGAGAGAGAGAACCATTAATGCATCAAGAAGAAAATCAGAGCGACCCAGAAGAGCTGAGAAATCAAAAAGTGATCCTTTTCATTTTGAGATTTCATTGAAAAGCAAAAACTCAAAAAGAAATGTGTGTTTGGATCTGTAGTGCTGATGGGCCATTCTCAATGAACATTAAACATGTTCCTTTCTCTCTCTCTCTCTCTCTAGGTCCATTTCCCTTTTGGATTATCTTAAACATGTTTCTTTGTTCTCCCTCAATTATCTATTATCATTAGAAATTAGTTAAGAAAATAAAAGAAAAAATAGTTTACTTTAAAACATTTTTTTTATGAATTTATCTTCGTTAACAAAAAAAGGTAACCTATCCAATCATTAAAAAAAACACAGGATAATTCCAAGTGAAAAAAGTTGAGTTTTGTTGTAAAATAAATAAATAAATAAGAAACAATAAATATCAATAAAAATATAAATAGAAGACTTTATTATTAATGTTCCTGAATATTATTATCTCACTATAATATTATAAAGAAGTGATTCATATATTTATTAATATATGTAGTAACGTAAATAGAGAGATATTAATAATGTAGAAAGAAAGAGGAGAATATTTATTGATGTATGTATTATTTTTGCATTAGTTCATACTTATTTATAGGCGTATAAGCGTAGTGTCTATTAATTTTATTCTGTTTTGAGAGAGTAGTGTCTATTAATTTCATTCTGTTTTGAGAAAAGTGAATTCTAATATGTGGAAAGAGTGAACTGCCCATTAAATAGGCATCCACATCATCATACTTATCTTAACTCTCTTTTTGCATGGTCATTTAGGAATATATCTCATTAAAATCTTACTAAAGAAAACTCAATGGAAAAAAAATCTTAGTGAAAGAAAAAGAGTACAATATCCTTTGTGACGAAAACTGGTTCATTAAAAATCTTGTTAAGAAAAACCCAATGGGAGAAAACCTGACCAAGGGAAAAAGAGTACAGTCTCCTCCTCTTGTCATCATCATTTAATGTCTCGAAATCGATGCATTCCAATCTGATGTACCAATCTTTCAAAAGTGAATTTTAGGAGTGACTTTGTAAATAAATCTGTCAAATTATCACTTGAGCGGATCTGTCGAATATCAATTGTCCCTTGATTTTGAAGATCAGGAGTAAAAAAGAATTTGAGAAAAATATGCTTTCTTCTATCACCTTTAATGTATCAACATTTAAGTTGAGCAATGCATGTTATAGTATCTTCAAACATGACAGTTGATCCACATGATGACAGAATATATTGGATCAAACTCCTAAGCCAAAAATACTCGCGACTAGCTTCATGTATCGCTAGTATTTCAGTATGATTAGAGGAAGTTGCTGCTATCGTCTGTTTCGTGGACTTCCATGATATAGTTGTATCACTATATGTGAACAGGTATCGTGTTTGAGATCTCCATTTGTGTGGATGAGACAAGTATCCAGCGTCAGCATAACCAACTAATTGTGACTTAGATCCATATGGGTAAACAGTCTCATATCAAGAGTGAAGTACCAACCCGTCCCTTGTCCATTTTCAAGAATGACAACGCAACCCCTCAAAATAAAATCGATCCACTTCGGTCCGTGTCCCCTGATTCCGTCATACAACGCGGTCCTTATGGGTATTTTTTCGTCAATTCTAAACGAAAAATGCTGACGTGTCAGGTTCAGAAATGGACATGTGTCTAATTGTCTCTAAATTTAAATTGGTTAGGGGTTTATTTGTCCTTATAATTTTTTAAACAATATTTTCTAGATTATTTTTTACTTATTATATTAATATTCTTTTTCCAATAAATTATTAAATATATGGTATAATAAGTACAAACTAATTAATAAATTATTCAAATTTAAAAATATTATTTATTACGAAACTAAATAAATAATTCTCAAATATAATTTTTTAATACATAAATAATAAACACTAAAATTTAGTTAATACATTAATAATAATAACCCTATGATATACTATTAGTATTATGATTTAGATAATTTTTCACAATAAAATAAAAACTAATAAACACATTACTTGATATATAGTAAAATATTTTTGAGTAATAACAAATTTAATTTTTTATCTCTTTAAACTAAATTAATAATTCTATTTGATATCTTTATACTAAAATACTCTATGAGTAAACTATTAATACTAAATGAAATAATTAAAATATAATTAATATATGATGGAGAGCATTTATAAATTCAATAAATTTAAAGTATCAATAATATTATTAATCTATTAATAATACATATGATCATAGTAGATTGATAAAGATTTATCAATACAAGAATAATATAGATTAATTAAAATTTTAAATATATTAAAATTCAATTAAAGAGATAAAAAAAGAATTATTTCAATTAGTATTTAATTATTTCATTAAAGGTTATATATTTTAATTATTTTATTTAGTATTAGTAACTTGTTCATAGTATATTTTAGTACAAAGATATCAAATAGAGTTATTAATTTAGTTTAAAGGGATAAAAAATAAAACTTGTTATTACTCAAAAATATTTTACTATATATCAAGTAATGTATTCATTAGTTTTTACTTTATTGTGAAAAATTATCTAGATCATAATATGAATAATATATCATAGGGTTATTATTATTAATGTATTAACTGAATTTTAATGTTTATTATTTATGTATTTAAAATTATATTTGAGAATTATTTATCTAATTTCATAATAAATGATATTTTTAAATTTGAATAGTTTATTAATTAGTTTGTACTTATTATACCATATATTTAATAATTTATTGAAAAAGAATATTAATTTAATAAATAAAAAATAATCTAAAAAATATTGTTTAAAAAATTATAAGGACAAATAAACCCCTAACCAATTTAAATTTAGAGACAATTAGACCCCTATCTATTTTTGAACCTGACAGGTCATCATTTTTCATTCAGAGTTGACCAAAAAATACTCACAGAGACCGCGTTGTGGGATGAAATCAGGGAATAGGGACCGAAGTTGATCGATTTTATTTTGAGGGGTTGCGTTATCATTCTTGGAAATGGACAGGGCCGGGTTGGTACTTCACTCTCATATCAACCGTTACATGAAAATATCGAAAGATTTGTTTGATTCCATTCCAATGTCTTTTGATCAGAGAGAAACTATATATTTATATTTATTATAATATTTTTAAAATTAAAAAATTATTTATTAAATATAATTATTATTAATTATACTTATTGAAAATTATTTTTAGTTTAATTTATCAAAAATAAATGCTAAAAGTTTATTTAAAAATTCTCTTTTAAAAATTAATTTAATAAATTTCGAATGAATGAAATTCGATTTGTATATATAACAAAGATGAATATAAATCAAAGCCATTAGATTCGAATTACTTGAGAGAGACGTTGAAACGTAAATCAAATCAATGGTTTCAATTTACAAAAACTACTGAATCGAAACCATTGACTTCAATCTAGTATGGGCAGTTATTCACGGTCTAAATCAAATTAAATGTGTTTGATTTACATGCAACCAAAATTCAAATTTTATTGTTGTCTCGATTTAGCGTGGGTATCTAAATCGAAGTTATTAGTTTCGATTTATACATAAATCTCATTTACGGGCAGTTTAAATTTAGTGGATTAAATTTAGTATGTATTTAAATAAATAAATTTAATGAATTTGATTTACATAAAAATATAATTTAAGACATTTAGATAACCTTTTTCGTTTCAAAGGATTTAGATAATTTTGAATTGAAGTTGGTTTATTAAAATAATTCACCCTAAATTTTAACTGTTTTTTTTAATATTATCGTATATAGTTAAAATACTATAATAATATTATCACCTTCTTCCCACCCGGGCTTCTCCCCTTCTTTTTATAGTTTGAAAACCAAAACATAAACATAAAGGCTAGTAATGACATAAGTATGCCTTACTTACATTGTTAATTTATTTTTAATATATAAAAATAAATAAATAATTTTATTTATATTATTTTTAAGATATTTTATTTTTTTATTAATACTATGTCAGTAATATTTTTTATTTGACAAAATTTTAAAATTAATCATTCAATTTTTGTCAAATCAACTATTATTTTTAAATCAATAAAAAAGTAAAATATATAAAAAATATACAAGTAATAAAAATATATGCAAATTAGGCTGCAAAATTATCAATGATAATAATTAGAAATTAATAGTGCCTAACCAAATTTATAACCTACAAGAATTCATATTCCTATATTTATTATATTTTACTGTTATAAACAATACAATAAATTTATAAATCCAATAATTAATTTATTAATTTCTATAAATCACTCATTAAATGTAATAAACATTCACATTACAAATGTCATAATAATCTATTAACCATAATAAATTTCACGTTATAAATATTTAAATTCCATACTATTTAAACTACTTATATAAGTCTCTTATCCAAGGTTCTGAAAACGATTCGAACCGGACGGTCGAACCGCGAACCGCTATCAATTACGGTTCGGACAGAAGGCAAAACCGGCAAATTTGAAAACCGTCGTTGGATCGTTGAACCGGCCGGGAACCGGTCGGTCGAACCGAACCGTGACCCGACCGGTTTTTTAATCTTACCAAAAACGCTGCGTTTCGCTGTGCAGGATGGCAACCCTAAGTTCCCTAACCCCCTTCCTTCTAGTCTCCAGCCTCCACAACGCGAAGCAGCAGTCCAGAGTCCAGATTCTCTCAACCTCATCGAAGCCGCTGGCGCATGTCCGTCCAGCTACCGCCACCGTCCCAACTTCGAGTTTCGAAGGCAACGGCGCAACGTTCGTCCAGCCACTGCCGTTTGAGCTTTGAAAATCGAAGCCACCGTCGCCGGTCTCACCTCTTGCCTCCGTCGTGCAGTCACTTCCCGCCGATGGCAGCTCTATTCCACACGACCACGTCGGCCACCTTCCCCGAATCAAGAATCATTCGTGCATCGTGCACCCCCATTAGCCCCTTCTGAAGAAAAGCAAAGAGAACCCTAGCCCTAGGATCCTTGCCGCCGCCGTCCCCAGGTTCTCGGCGCCTCCACTTCTTCTTCTTCTCGCTGTTCGGAACCCAGGTAGCTTGGTTCGTCATCCCCATCTTCCCTGTCTTCTCTGTTCGTGGCTTGGAGCAGCTCGCCGTTGGGTCGCCGCTTCCTGTCGCCTTGCCTATTGTCGTCGTCTCGTCGGTTTCCATCCGTGTCTCCGTCGAAGGTTAGTGATGGATCTGTTTAATTTTGCTTCTGGTCACCGATGGCTCTGTTAGTCTGTTTAATTTTGCTTCGCATTCGCTCCTTCCTTTTAATTTTGCCATTGCCATGGTTAGTGGTTACTGATGAGTGATGAGTGATGGCTCTGTTTAATTTTGCTTCTGGTTACTGATGGGTCTGTTTAATTTTGCTTCGATCGGCTCCTTCCTTTTAATTTTGTTCTGTTTACTGATGAGTGATGGCTCTGTTTAATTTCTGAATGCTTGGTTCTTCTTGTTCTTTTTAATTTCTGGAATTTTTGTTCAAATTTTTGTGTAATGTTTTATAATGTTGCTGCTTTGTAATTATTGGTTGCTGGGTGCAGGTTTAGAGTCATCACTGTTTTGGAATGTTTATGTACTAATGTTTATTGCTATTTTGTCATTGTTGGTTGCTGGTTGCTAGTTGGAGGTTTAGTGTGATTATTGGTTAATATTTTGTAATGTTTGTTGCTGAATGCTGATTGTTGAGTTCAGATATGGTCTTGTTGCTGAATGCTGTTTGTGCTGAATGCTAAATGTTTGTTGCTGAATGCTGTTGCTTTTTTTAATTTCGTGAATAATTTATTATTTTATTGTTCTTAACTTCTGTTCTTGTTAAAAAAATTTGCAATTGGTGATCTTTTGATTTATTGTATGTCTCATGTTTTTAATTTCACTTTGCTTCTAGGCTTTGAAATCAGGTTATGATAACTGTGATGCAATTATTTAGTTGGATAACTGATGTAATTATTGAGTTCTAAGAGATTGAGTTTTTCTATTCTATTATTAGTAAGACATGGATAGCTTAGTATTTTCTATTTCTTTCCCTTACTTCTGAAGTTCATTGTTTCAGAAGGTTCAGTATTGGCTTCAACTTTCAAACAGGAATTGGGAGCTGGTGAAGATAATAACATCTTCTGGAACTGAGTCTGTTGTTTCACTGCCTGATGGAAAAGTAAGATATGATCTAGAATTACCACAGTACACAGTGATGTTTGTTCTATCTAGCTGGACTCACTGAGACAACTGAAAAATATTCTTTTAATTTAACCTTGTTAATCATATCTTGTAAAATTCAGACAAAAGCAGGGCCTATTTTGGTTGCCATAAATCCCTTCAAGAAAGTTTCTTTGTATGGTAATGATTATATTGAAGCCTACAAGCGTAAGAATTAAAAGGGCCTGTTTTGTTTTACTTTTTGACTTAGCTACATTAAGGCAATATTCTCTGTCTTTAACTTGTGCACTGCAATTCAATTCAACTATTTTTAATGAAAGTATAATTATGTTAATTGCCAATATATTTGCTGTAAGTATTTGAGTATTTTGATGATTAATTATATTTAGTTGGTGATATGTTATATATAGCTTAGGATGTTTATTTATAATTTATTTATTATTTTATTAAGGAACAGTTTTTTCGGTTGAACTACGGTTAGACCGGTTGAACCAGTAAACCAGTGAACCAGTGACTAAAACGATTCGATGACCGGTTCGGTTTTCAGAACCTTGCTCTTATCACTATTAACATCAAATTTAACATAAGAAATTTATTTCCGCACTACACAACATCTCAAACTTACTCAATGGAACATCATTATTTGGACAATATTACCAAACAAACAGACAATTGATTTATCAAAATTCGCGTGATTCGTCTATGAAAAACATTAACACCTACAAATGAAGAAGAGTTTCTTTGCTTAGAAATGATTATATTAGATGAAAAGCTACAAAACAAACATATTTATTGTATTTTTAAATTGAACATTTCCCAACACTATTTTGAATTTGCATCACTTAAGACATTGTCTAATAGAGTGGGTCAAAAACAAATATTAACAAGTAATTTCACTTAATACTATTTCAATTATTCTTATTAAAAATAATTTATTTTAAAAAAATTTTACACATTTTTTTATTGTAGATATAATTGGAAACTGCATGCACATTAAGAGATTAAGGAGAAAGAAAACCATACAAATTCAAGACACATCTTTGGAAGAAGTACATACATGTAAATATGGAACAAACAACACAATAGAAAATGTATACAACTCAACAATTCACAAAGAACATGCTTTCACTAGAATCTAGTGATGGAAAGAAGAAAGTAACAACTCTAATAATAACCAATAAAGAAAAAAGAAGACGAGCACCACATAAAATCAACCAAAACAAATACAAAAATCAAACCACCAAATAAAAATGTCATTTTGTACAACTTTAACATCCAAATCTTTTGTACTACAAATTATTAAACAAAATACCTTTTAAATTTAACTTTAGTTTACACATATTTAATTTAATTCTACAAAATATAATTATTTTTAATATTTATTATATACTATCATTAATTTATTGCTCGCACATCGTACTGATCTCATTCTAGTTACATTAATAAATAATAACTCACCTCTAGCTTCTCTCCCCCATAGTTGTGTTTATGCTTTTTTGTTTTTATTTCCGAGTGTAAACACATCAGTATCAACTTAATCTTCCTAGAATAAGAATATCAGATAGGCTCATTTTGTTGGTATGGAAGTAGAAATGGTGATATACCTTAACATTATAATTTTTGGTATTTTTTAAAATTGTGAAAAGTACACAAATCAGAGGGTCTGATTTCTGTACTTCAAATTTTTTTTAACACAAATCAGACAGTCTAATTTGTGTACCTATCAGAAATCGAACGGTCCGATTTGTGTACCTCTACAAATCAGACGGTCCGATTTGTGTACCTCTAAAAATCGGACAGTCCGATTTTTGTGCCTCTAATAAATCGGACGGTCCAATTTCTGCTTTTCTAATTAAACAATTCCACATTTGAGTATAACACTCCAACAATCCACATTTTAAAAAAATACCACTACCACTCTAATATTAAAAATAAAAAGTTCTATCAGATACACCTAGTTTACAGCAACAAAGAATCAGAAGCGATCTTTATAAAACAAAATGCCTTGATGAGATCTCTCACCTCTCCAATTTATTCATTTATTTTATTTATTTTAATGGGGGCCACTATCTTAATCCTAATTCGGAAGAAACACAAGCATAGATACAAGGATCTCAGTACAAGGGATAATAAACATCTTCTCAAAAAATTAGTTTAATTTTTGGGTTCACCAAAGATTGAACTCTTGACCTTTAGGATCTAATAATGCTTTAATACCATGTCATGATACCACTCATCCCAAAAACTTCAGCTGATGAGAAAATATAACACTAATAATTATATCTCTAATACTCCATAAACCTCCATTGTGCACATTGTATAAATATTTCATTGGCTCCTCATACTTTCTCTAGATACAAATGTTGTGATCTCTTCAACATAGATATAGCCCATACAAAATCAGCGTTTTCGGTAATAGCGATTTATTGAGGTCAAAATAACAAATAAAAAATAAGAAAAAATTAATTTATACTGAATTATGAAATTGATTTCCAATATATAACTCTGGTTTAATATTATTACCATCATAACATCTTTTGGGCTAAAACTTAAAATATTACAGAGAAAAAAAAGAAGAGTCAATTCATAACATCGTGTCATTCGTGTGTGTACATGTTCGTGGGTTTCTAACTTCAGGCTCTTGAGCAGCCAAGTTTGTATTTTCGAGTGTTCATTCTTCCATTTAGAGCAAGAGCAAGCAGATCAAATTCCTCCACGTACCATAGTTCTGACACCTCTGCCTGAATTTGTTTGAAGGAGAAGTCAATGCACTTTAACACCATGGTTAAGGCTTATTGGCAAGAATAATAGGAGGATAAAACAGCAAAACTAAAACGGAAGAGCCAAAACAATTCCAATTAAGGTTTCAACTTGTACCTGTTGTTCTTATTCTTATTACTGCGCCAGAAAAATTACAATTGGTACAATAAAACCACAAACCTTGAATCCACGGATCTGACGGTTAAGTCGATTAACCAGATCATGAAAAAATTGGACACTTTCCGATTTTTCAGGCAGCTCCTGCATACAATAAAAATTGGAAGTAAATAATAGAATAAGAAACCTACCGCATAATAAATCAGATACATTTCCTCAACACTGCTCAGCAATGAGGAAATCATAATGCATAAGTAAATGCAACCAACTTGTAACTACTACACCCCCATTTTAAGTTGTTACATTACTTCTTGCTATATTTTCTGTCCCATTGCATCTTTATTTCATTGTGTCTCAACTCTCAACACTACTTGACAGTTCCCATTCCTCAATTGAATTCCCAAGTTTAGAAAATATATATGCTGAAGTCATATTATAAATGTGTGGGGAACAATCTATCCCGAAAGCTTAATAACTGGGAAGACACATGAATGACTACTGCTTAACACGATGTGAACAGTATATATGTTCACATATTGTGTGCTAACAGCCTAACATTCAACTCTTTTATTTATTTGCCAAAGAGAACAAAAAAATTATTTCGAAAAATGAAGACAACAAGGATTGAGTTTTAGATTACGCACTCAAAAACTGAAGCAGTTGGGTAGAGGCACAATGAAAAATTTATATCTACAAAATGAATGCCAAAGCCTTATAGAGAGCAATTACACTTGTATGCAGAGTAAAATAAACTGATGCCAAATAGAAATTTATAGGGATCTTCTGAAGTAATAACTAATAACAAATTAGTAAGTAATAAAGACAACTTCTTAACTAATACATCAGAGACAATTATGAAAAAATCCAACTCCATTGGAAACACATTATATCATTAAAATTCACACTGACATATCTTAATGTAAAACTCAATAAAATTTGAAGAAATACTGTAGATACACATTACCGTAGGTGATGCTCTAGGGGGTCCCAAGAGCCTTGCAAATGATGTGTGAAGAATTGCAGCATCATACTGCAGTCGAAAATAATGCAAGATAATCAAGAACCATATCTTTGTGCAATTTTTCTGGCATACTTAATTTGTAATAACCAATTAACTTCAGAAAAACAAAAGGATTGGATCCCATACAAGAATCTATTACATCAGACAAGAACTCTAAACTGAGTATTCAAATTATGCTTACAAGCTGCTTCTGTGGTGCATGTGGAAGCGCCTCCTTCAACTTAGCGCGAATAGTTATGGGGTCTGTCCCCGAGTTGACCTACAGAAAAACCACTAAATCATTAGCCTAGGCTTATGACTTACTGATGCTGTTTGCACTTCTAGTCCTGATACAATTCTATATAAAGAATCAATTATAAATATGGTTTCTTTCTTCTTCTTCTTGTAGTTATTGATTTAAATTTTCTTGCATTACTAATTGATGCACAGGTTGAGAGTTTCAACAATTACCAAAACAGGCGACAAATAATGTTAAAGACAAAAAGAACCGACCTAAAAAAAAGACCCAGGAAAGAGTTTATTTAAAAGCATGAACCATACAAATACAAGTAAACGTAACATATGTATTTACCTAATGGTCTAACATTAAAAAATTTAGACTAATTAACCACTTAAGTCCAAAATCTCATGACTTTCTACATTCTTCTACCTTCACCATTCTAAATTTAAACTTGACAGCACTCAGTATGAAAGATGGACAAGGGTAAACAATGCAAGAGAGAGTAGTAGCACCAAGGAATAATTTCTCATTATTGCAATTTATAATCTATTCATTTTGTGTTGTATTTGTATTTGTATTTGTATGTATCAGTATTTTTGACTTGTATTTATATTTAAACCAGTATTTTCGTGTTTTCTTTCCTAAAACACTTACCAAACACAACCTAGAAGAACATTGGTCAAGGACAAGGGTACAAATAAATGATCCTTTAGATTAGGCAAAGTAACCTGCCAGCAACCGAGGAGCACCCCAGTTGAAGTCAAAACCACTCTATCCAAAACAATTTTCAAAGGGCAGAGAGTCCTTGCAACAGCCTGAACAGAAGATGCTTCGGCTTCTATCTGCAATAAAAATTTATCACGAGGAGTTAGATTAGCAAACTGCCAAGAAGAAACAGAAACGCTTAAAATGAAATCATACCTCTTCTTTTGTGGCAGGAACAGGTTGAATATGGTGGGAGGCATGAAACATGCTAAAATGGTAAAGAGTAGAGTTCTGAAACCAGATTGCTAATGGACACACACGTCAGAATGCCAATAATAAAACAAACAACAAAGAGAAGAGGGTGCAGCAACTATCTTTAAACAAATAAACCAGAAGGTAATTTACCTTTATCAAAGTATGGATTAAAAGTATTTTTGACAGCCTCCCTGTATCATGCAAGTCTACATGAATATCAAATTACTTGGTAAAACGTAGTAAAGAAAAAAAAATTACTCAGCGGATAACATTAAAAAAGATGGTAATTAGAAAAGATGAAGCAATAAATGTATTGTCGATGTGGAACTATGCAACGCTGAAAGAATAGGTCATAATATTACATCTTTCATTCTGCATCTACCTAGAAAAGTTTATCAATAGTCCATTTTGAAGGTAAGATTTTATGATACACATAACATGTATATATATAAGTATCCATCTAGTAGGAATATCCTATGAATCCAAATCAAAATAAAAGAAATTCGTAGAGATTATTGATGCTTACGCGATAGGGAGAGAGAATTCGGGGCTCATATACAACACATTAGCTCTGACAGGAGGATTTGCAGGCTACATATGGAAATTAATGATGAGTTGGAGCGGAAATAAGAACAAGTAGTGTGCAGGAAAGAGAGCTTAAACCCTAACCTTGAGTACAGGCGTTACAGATCCATCGCTAAGAGTGAAGATATCAGAAAGAGACAAAGACTGAGAAGTTTGACCGTGTTTGAGGAAAGCAGGTCCATGCTGATCGAGATCTGTCTCCATGTTGTGATACAAGTTGGATCTTCGGTCCCAGTTCAAACTGGAAGAGGAAGAAGAAGAAGAGTTGTTGAGGAGGAGCATGTGGAAGAGAGTGAAGAAGAGGAAGGCAGAGAAGAGCCAGATGAAAGAAACGGTTTTGGAATGAGTCCAGCAACTGAAATTGGCGCTCCTAACCATATTCTGTTTCTGTCAGATACTTTCCTTTCCTTAGCTTCGAACCACCATAACTTCCAATCGCAGAACAACCGATACACCTACTTGCAACTTCGAAGCCTATTGCGATTTTTTTTTTTTCTTAAAAGTTAGGAGTGAGATTCGAATACCAAACCTTTAAATAAGGATAAAAAAATTGTGTCATTTGAGCTACAGTTCAATGGCCTTTGCGATTTACCTTGCAATTTCATCTTCTCCAAATTTTATCCCAATATTTTATGGTAAAAACATGTGTGAAATTCATCGCCAAAAATTGTTAGATTATAATTTAATTAAATTTATTAAATTATTTAATTTTTAACTTTTAACATCATATTAAGTTAATTATATCTAAATTTTTATAAATATATGTATTATTTTATATATTTTAATAGTTGATTTTGTAATATAAAATAATTTTAGTATAAGATTTTTTTATATTTTTCGTGTTGTATAGTATGAAATTATATTTTACAAAATTATTAATTAAAAAATTTTGAGAAGATCCGTTTGTGAAATAGAATAGATATAACTAACAACTGTTGTCTCTTAATCAATCATCTTGTTATTAATAAGTTTTCAAAGAAAAGATAAATAGATGGAAGAAACAAATTTTTACAAGGATTTAACTCCATTTACGAATTTAAAGGCTCCAATTCAAGTAAAAATGAAAAATTTGATGATTTTTTATTTTTAATTAACTATCTAAAGGCTCCAATTCCCACTTAATTAAATTTACTTGGTTATTCTTTATAATTAGCATGAAGCTCCAAATTGATCCCAAAATATTTTTGTATTAGACAAACTAGTTATTGACAAAAAAAATTGACAACTTAATCCTTTACCTTTTAAAAATAAATCATTGGCATTCAGGTTAATTATCACAAATGGGATTGGTTATTATGACCTAATTTATAAAAGAAAAATTGCATATGAATTAGATGTAAGGAAAAAAAAAACTAAATAAATATAGCATATATATATATATGCTAGTATATCAATCATCATTTGTTAGTCACCCAAAAAAAAATCATCATTTGTTTATTTGAAGTAGCTCATAGCGGCTAATCTTTTTGGTAATAAATTTTTATTACGTGTTATCCATAGTCATGGATTGTTGACGCGTTTTTATAAAGACGGAAATTTTTTTTTTAAATTATAATTCACAAATTAAAGGTTTGGAATTGTAGAAGTAAAAAAATTTAGTGTCCGATTTGGGTGATCAATAAATGGGATCTTCGGTATTGTGTAGGCTAAATTTTTTTTTTTAAATTGTGGAGTAAATTGGTAGATTAATTTTGTAAATTAAAAAAAAAACTACAAAACTAACCCTCAGTATTGTGTGGGCTGAATTTTTTTTTAATTGTAGAACAAATCGGTAGGTTAGTTTTATAAATTAAAACAAAAAAATAAAAATAAAAATCACAAATTTAAAGTATCCATACAAAATAAAAATTCACTAAATTTTCAGTTATTAAAAAACACCACTACTATTACAACACAAAAAATAAAAAATCTCTTATAACAGCACACTAGCAAGTAGCGTAATATATATAGAAAATTTTTTAAATATATCGATACATTAATATTTTAATAATTTTTAATGGTTAATTTTAATTATAAAAATATATATAATTAAAATTAATGGTTAAAATTTACTGAAACACCAGTATCGATATACTTAAAAGCTTTTCCATAATATATAGTTTAAGTGGCATGAAGTTTGCATTGGTTTTTGTATTAATTATTATTTAGTGGATATTTCTTGGCATTCTTGAGAATCTTAGAGAGAGCTGCTTGACCAAGATCCAAGCCACAAACATCAGCAAGCTGCACCAAATACAACAACACATCTGAGACTTCTTCTTCTAAGTGTTCCTTTTCTTCTGAACTCCAATTTGGTAGTCCTTTTTCAACCTCTCCCTTCCATTGGAATATTTCAGATAGCTCCCCCACTTCCCCAACCTATGCATACATAAATTCATCATCATCATGAATTATGTAGTCCTATAATAATTAATTAAAGCTTAATTATTACTTACAAGGGCTAAAAGAAGATTTCTGGGGCTGTGATACTGAGCCCAGCCTCTGTCTTCAGCAAACTCAGCCAGCCTTCTGCTAAGTTCCTTAAGAGAAACATCTCTTGATGATGATCTTCTAGAGCATTCCATTATTTATGTATCTCCTAAATCTCTTTTACCTCATCCTAATGCTATGCATGCACAATTTATAGACAACTTGAGAGTGCAAATGTAAGAAATATAAGTAAGAAATTCAATAATTTATTTTAAATAATAATTATAGATAATTGTAGGTAATATATGCACTAGCTAGTTGTTATAGTAGTGGAGGAGTAATTGATGGTGATGTGTTCCTTTGTGCAGGACAATAATGATGTGAAGTATGGCAAATATGTCTCAACTTTCTATCCATGACTTGAAATCACTACTCACAGACACATGAAAATTTTTAGCCGGAAATCTAGCCATCAAGTGGATTTCATAATCTGATTAATAAGAGCCTATCCATAACTCTTTATTTGTAGAATTTAGCAATAATGCTACTGATTTCCTTGTAAGAATCCAGCTCTTTTATTTAGTTGGTTTTATTTTATCAACATACATTTGAGTATTTAACACATTTAGTTAAATCCAATATGCTCAACATTATTTTGATTCATGATATGTAAATGTTAATGTTGCAAGTGTGAGGAGTGCAAGAAGTTAGTCTCATATCAAAGAAAACAAGGAAGAATGAGGAGTTTATAATATGAGAGACCTATTAATTTGATATCTAAAAGTTTTCAATTGGATGTAATGTTTTTTCATCTTATGTTCTGGTTTAATCCTTACATACCTTTTTCTTATAATTAATATATTTATTCTACGCATGGATTAAAATGGACCCTACAAATTCCTATAATGGGGAAGATATGCAAAACAAATCATCTCTAGCCTACCAAAAATTTGAAACATGTATGTGTAAAAGGAGTCGTCAAATTCTGCACTTACAATGTGAATAATTGAATTGTTCTTTGGTTTCATCATGAAACAATATATAGCTATAGCCTTATAGGAATATTTAAGTAGCCTGAAAATTTTTGTAGGGATTATATATTTTGATCTTGACAAAAATTAAAGCAGACCAGCTAAAATTCAGGGTGTTACTGTTCATGTTTGTGTTTTTACATGTGAACATGCATGTAACTAGCTTCAAAGCACTCATCAATCTGAGAACAACTTTGCTAAAAGAAAGAAAAGAAATATTCATTCAAAGCATTTGCATGTGCTATTGTTGGCCCATATATTGCACTTTGCACATATAATCAAGAGCCATACAACAAAGATCAAGAAAGCATGCAATTATATTGTATTTAATGTGAACCCAAGGTTACGGATTCGAGTTGTGAAATGAGTCATTGATATAATTATCAGGTTAAACTATCTATATTATATTTCTTAGGTATAATTCTTTCTCCGACTCTGCGTTAATACGAGATGCTTGTGCGCTAGAATGTCTTTTCTAATAATTAATCATTTTGTTTTTTGAAGTCATTCTTGTCATATTTTTAATGTAATTGAAAAAAGTGTTAAGTTTCTTGTAAATTGAGTAATATCTTTTATCTTTCCTCACAGTTTCTATATTCTCTTTGGTTAAATTAGACATATTTCTTAACTATTTTCTGTTTATATATGTAGCTCAATTGATTTATATTTTCATATTGCTTAGAACAAAACTTTTAAGATAATTAGCATAAGTAAAAATGTTTCATGCTTATCTGAGTCTCTGTTAAAGAAAACTAATGATAGCATACTATTTCTAGATCAGATTTGCATATAGTTGCTGCACATTAAATTGGTCCTATATGTCACCATTGTTTTTGTGATCATATTTCTTCATAATATCAATGGATCTTTCTCTTTTAATTTTTTTTTTCTTTCTCCATAGCATGCAGCTGCAAGATGTGTTTTCTACCTTGAAGATGTTGCTCGAATGAAAACTCATCAATGCACCATAATTTGCATAGTTCACACCATTTTTGTTGCTTATTTTGAAGCTGCACACCACCTTGCTGATCAAATTCCAACCTCTGTAATTGAGCCTTGTGCTTTTTACCTTGAAAATGAAGCTTCAGCAACTCTTCATTCATACATGAAACTTTGCATATATCACACCATTGCCTCTCATAGCATCTATTACTCTCACTTGTTCCAGCTTTCTCGCCGGATTCGAGTTCTAGCAGCTTCTCCCTGTGCTTGTGGCCTATCAAATGCTGCTTGAGATTGAATGGACTTGAGCAAGATACTTGGCAGATTTTGCAGTACACACTATTATCTGCCTCTGCATTGACTAATGTTTTCTTTCTCTTGGTTCCAGAAAGATGTTGACTCAAACATAGCCTTGGAGTTGAACCTGGTAATGCTTGACTTGGTGATGTAACCTGAGAAACAAATTTAAGATTCATAGATAGTAAATCTTATATATATGATGACAACTATGCAAAGCAACAGATTTACTTAACTTATTATATTTCCCAAACAAAGTATTAACTAAGTAAATAGTCCAATTCATTTTTTATATAATGAAGATTTAAGTGGGTGTTGAATTTGGGTATAGAGGTATAGATGGCAGAGTTTGAGTAGAAGGAAAAATAGTCTTAAGCACCCTTCAAAGAGTTAGCAGTAGGTAGCATTTAGATTTTGTCTTAGGACAAAAAAGATGTAGATAGTGAGATAGTAGAGATATGTTTCTCAAGTTCCTTCTTTTTGAAGGTACAAAATTTGTTTTAAAAATTGTCCTCAATACATATATTTTACGTGTCTTTAGTTTAGTATAAAAATTATCTTAAAAGTCGTCTTGCGAGTCAGACGATTTTAATTTTGTCTCCATCCTTTCTTAACACAATTTTTTTCGCTAACACTTGTCTCGTGACAGTAACCAAAACAAGGTTGGTTAAAGAACAGTAGTGTTAGGCTACTGGCCAAAGATAAAACAAGTTGAAGAAAAAAGAAAAAGGGGGAAAGGAGAGTATTTTCTACTCTATAAGACCAGAAAGGAGAATCTAATTTGTCAAAAAGAATCAGCATTTAGAAAGCTAGAAAAATACAGTGGGAGACATGAGTAGACAGAAATGAAAAACAAAGAATAATAATTAAAAAGAATAAAAAGGATATTGATTGTGGAACAATATGTTGTAAACAATGACAGGAAAAGATTATCATCATCACCTGTAAAGGAAAAACCTCCTTAGTGGAATTAGAATTTGGTGATCTCAAATGTGGTGCTGCCACCTTCTTCCTATGTGCCAGCTCTCTCTGGATTGCAATTTCCACTGCCATTGTATTCTCCTCTTTCCTGCACCTACCATCCATGATCTCAAATGAATTTTTTCCAATTCCTTGTGTCAATCTTATGATGAACCAAATTTGATAGTAAGAAATTCTAGGTACATAAAACTAATAAAACTGCATGAGTTAACTCAAGTAAATACTATATAGTTATTATTTGTAAATACTGTTATTTAGCATTAGCAATATAAATTACTCAATGACCCTGAACCTGGTTTCTATATCCACAACAAAGGTAAGTTCAAGGGACTCTCCATCTTATCTTATGAACAACTATGATAAAAGTAGTTGTTAACACTGTAAGAGTAAAAGTGGCAATTGACCAAATGATCCTTAGGCTTCAAATTTTGATAATGTGGTAGGAGGGTATAATTGACAATGAACAATCTATCATTTTTCAAGGTGAAAATAGTATGATAGTACCCTTTTGCAATGCCAATGATGTGTTAGAATTGCTTGTTTCTTCAGTACATGGCATGCTTATTCATATTACCAACTCACTTTTGCATATTTGTTGTAATTTCACAATAACTTTAGTATATTTAAATAAGTTATACTAGCTTTAGAATCAATGAGATGTTTATTTGGAAAACATAAAGAAGAATAAAATTAAGCAAATCTTAACATGCAACTAGTAATAGCACATAGCAGTAAAGGGTGAAGACTGAAGACTTTCTTAAGTTTCTTTTTGTGTTATGGGCTTATGGCCAAGTTGTTGATCAATTAGGTAACCTCCACCCCCTCTTTTTTTTTTTTTATAAGGGTGACAGTGATGGATTCTAGAACACAACACCATTCTGATCTTTAACAGATTTTGTGCAAAGACCTCTGTGAAGGTTATTGTTTATCCTTTCTTCTCTTAAAGCTATAAAGAAAACCTACAAACACAAATTCCTTTTTCTCTTTTCTTTCTTTGAAGATTCTAATACATTTTAATACCATTCTTTTATTTGGACTGTGGAGAATTTACTACAAAGAAAATAATACATTAACTTAATATTGATATCGCCTAAAAAGGCTGACCATTCCATTAATTTGTTAATATATTTGTTGGGATAAAACCTACCTGATATACTTTTTAATTAATACAAATGTCATCAGGCCTCAAAGTCATAAACTCATTTTTCTTCTATATTTATAATTTAAATTGAATTAACTATGATTGGTGACAATATTCTCTTCATTCAACGTGAATCATAAATAGTTTTAAAGAAGGAAATGTTATTAAAAAGAAGAGTGAAGTAGATGTTAGTACAGAAGAAGGAAAAATAAAATACTGTGTCATGAAGACAATGAAGAGAAAATGCTCAGTATTCATTGAAAGTGTTAAAACTAAATCATAGTTACAAGCAATGACAAATCTGAGAGTTACAAAACAAAATTGAGCAACCTCTTCAACTTGAATGATGAAGTTTCTTTCTTTACACAAGAATCAACTGTGCATGACATGTTTTATGTTTTGTTTTTCTTTCTATGTATACTGTATGGTAACTTAAACTATGCACATTGTTTTCCTATGACAAAATCACTAAACTTGCTAATCACACAGTTTTTAACTGTACTAGGACTAAACAAGGTGGCCATAACCTGATTCTCCACTAGGGTTATTGTTGTATATCTTGACCAACATGGCTAGGACCTCCTTCATGTTAGGCCTAGCTTGTGGTGACTCATTTGTGCACTTAACCCCAACTTGTAACAGCTCAAGCATCTCCTCTTCACCCTCCATGACCAAAACTGGCTCAGAATGGCTCAACCCCAGAACTCTCCTAGCCCATTCAACCAAGCACTCTTCACCACCATCCACTGCTCTTCTCCCAGTTGCAAGCTCCATAGTCAAAACCCCATAACTATACACATCACCCTTTGTTGTTGCTTGCATTGTTTGTCCATATTCCGGTGCAACGTACCCTACTGTTCCAGCAACCATTGTGCTAACATGAGAATCCTCAGCATCAACAAATCTTGCAAGTCCAAAGTCTGTGACTTTGGCATTACCATCATTGTCTAGTAACACATTGCTAGCCTTAACATCTCTATGAACAATTGAAGGGTAGCATTCATGGTGCAAGTAGACCAATGCTCTTGCCACATCAATTGCCACTTCTAAGCGCCGCTTTGATGTTAATCTCACTTTGTCAGTGACTAGATCCTCCAAGCTTCCTCCTCCTATGTACTCATAAACAAGGATCTTCTGGGAACCATATAGGCACCAGCCATAGAGTGTAACAAGGTTTGGATGAGGCCAACCAAAACCATGGCCACTCAGAACCTCCATTTCGGCTCTGAACTCTTTCTCGCCCTCAATACCTTCCCTTTGAAGCTTCTTCACTGCCACTACTCTACCATCTGGAAACACTCCTTTGTACACTGTCCCAAATCCACCTTTTCCTATGACTCTATCCTCTTTGAAGTTCCCTGTTGCCAACAAGATATCAGCATGTGTGAAAACTGTCTTGTTCAAGTGGAATATCTTGACAGTATCCGAATTCCATGGTGATGAACCTGAACTTGTGGAATCATTATCCACCTTTTTAAGGTATCCTTGTTCCACCTTCGGAGTTTTCAGCAAGAAATAAACTATTAGGCAGATGAGTCCAAAGACCAACGTGGCCAGTGATAGAGAAAGACACATGAAAAATGGAGAAAATTTTGTGGACTTGGTCAAGTTTTTATGTTTGTGTGAAGAATTGGTGTTGTTAATGTAACTAGGGAGGCTCAAGAGGGGGTCACCCAAATATGAACTTTTGTCAAAAATCACAAATCCATTCTGTGGCACTTGACCAGATATGAAGGGGTTGTATGAGATGTTGAATGTGCTAAGCTCAACCAAGTTGAACAAACTTGAAGGAATTGGCCCTGAGAAATTGTTCCAAGACAAATCAAGATCCTGAAGAGACTTCATGTTGCTGATTTCGCCTGGAATTTCGCCTGAGAAATTGTTTCTGGAGATGTTCAAGACTATAAGTGCCATGTTTGAAATGACTGATGGGAACTTCCCAGAGAACTTGTTATCCCCCAATTGCAGCATGCTGAAGTTCACCATGTTACCAATTTCTGCAGGTACTTCACCACTGAGCTGATTCCCACTTAATTGAATATAACCACCTATCTGTGATGATTTAGAGGAAGAATCATATGTCCATGTGGAGAAAACACCATAGCCTTTGAGAAGTTTGTACCAAAGGCTTCTACAATTCTTCCTTGTGAGAACAGTATACACAAACGTGTATGGAGGGTAATCAGCAGGTAACCATCTCCTCATTGCTGAGCATCCACTATTTCCAGAAATGATTTTGCCAATAGTATTTCTTCTGTTCAATTCAAATGTGGCCATTGCATTTCTTCCGATTCTGGCCAATTCTGAGGGCAAGCTTCCAGAGAGCTTGTTGTTTGCAAGATTCAACCATAACAAGCTAGAGCAATTTCCCAACTCTGGTGGGATTTCACCGGTTAACGAATTATCCGAAAGCATTAGCCATAGCAATGAACTCAATTTTCCAAGGGTTGGAGGGATTGAGCCATTGAAATTGTTGAAGGCAAGATCAAGTGCTTGAATGTTGGTCAAATTTCCAAGTTCAGCTGGAATTGGTCCACTGAACTTGTTGTAGGTTAAGGTTAAGAAAGTGAGACCTGACAATTGAGAGATTTCAGGAGGTAATGGACCTGAAAAGTTGTTGAAGCTTAGATCTAATCGGCAAAGATTTGTCAATGAGAAAATTCCTGATGTGAGCAGTCCTCCAGTGTAGGAATTTGATTGAAGGAGAAGAAACTTAACTTGCTTGAGTTCCCCAAAAATCACTTGTACATCACCACCAAATCCGTTGTTGCTCACATCCAAGATGAACAACTTGGACAAGTTCAAAAGGGAATCTGGAATATCTCTTGAAAAAGTGTTGTTCCCCAAGAGCAATGATTCTAGTCCTGAGATCGATCCGAATTCTTTAGGAACCGTCCCATTAAAATAGTTGCTGGAAAGATCAAGAGTCACCAATTCTTTGCAGTTAGCAATCTCCTTAGGGGCCTCACCAACAAAACCATTCTCTGAAAGATCCAATTTTTCAAGGCTGCAATTTTCAGGAAAAGCACGAGAAGGAACAATCCCAGTGAGATAGTTTTCTGACACCGAAAACTGTCTGAGCCTTGCGAACCCAGTCCATATGCTTCCAGTAAGATTGTTGGTGCTCAAATCCAAGTACTGCAACCTGAGGCATTTGTCAAAGCATCCATCAATCCCACCAGTGAAGTGATTCTCTGAGACATTCAGTGTTACCAAACTCTCACAAATGGCAGGGAAATTCGATCGAATTTCCCCACGAATCCTGTTTGTAGACAAGTCCAGCATCTGCAACCTCGTCAAGCCTGTCAAATTCAGCTCCCCCTCAAGAATATTGTGGGAGAGGTTGAGGTACACAAGGTTCTGGCACTTCCTCAAGTCCTCAGGAATCATACCAATGAATGAATTCCCAGAGAGATCAAGGTGTGTGAGCTCAGTGAGCATAGAGAAGTTGCTGAACATCTCACCAGATATGGAACTTGAAGAGAGGTCTATGCTCACAACCCTCCATGAATCTGAACCATTGATGAGGCTGCAAGAGATTCCTGACCAATCACAATGATTTGAGTTGTTCCAGTTCATAAACCTTCCTGTGTCACCTACAGTTTGATTCTCTATGTAAGATTTCAGCTTCAGCATAATTTGCTTGTCTGTATCCATTGAACCCCCAGCAACCAATTTACCTAACACAAGAAAAGACAAAAACTTAGGAGACAGCATCAACCTAAGGAAAAACTAAACTACATAGGAAACCAACTGCTCATAGAATCTAAAGTTGATATACATGCTCTTATTGTTAATGAGGTTTGATTATATTAAGCTATATTGTGAGGTTCATCAATAAAATAAACCAATGATTATTTATTCATATAAAAAAAGCAAAAGGAGCTAAAGGGTGAGTTTTGAGATGGTACCTGGGAAGAAAAGGACCAAGAAACAGACTAACAGGAAGCCCCATGAATCTGCTTCCTTCTGTGACATTAATAAGGATCCTTCTTTTGTACTATTTTCTTTACTTTTCTCTCTTAGGACAAAACTCAAACACTTTGTGGGGATTCCAAGGAAACAGATTTTTTTTATGTTGAGGGAATTGAAGCCAATGATATGGTGATGTTATTTTTTGTTGTTTTGGTGTGGAAACACTATGGTTTGTGTCTTCCCTTTCCATTTTTTCTTTGTGGTGATATCATGTTTAGGGGACTTATTTTTAAGGAACCATGGATTGCAATTGCTGCTGATGATGATGTTAATATTTATTAATAAATTAAAAAAGTGTTTATTGGTATTTTGTTTGTTGATGAATATGAATGTCAATATCACTTGTGTTTTCTGCTTTGGCTGGTATATTTATTCAATGGTTTAATGTTTATTTAATTTAAGCGGTTCTGACACTTTTTTTTTTATTTCATCTATATTTATTCAATGTTATAAATTCATTTAGTTATTTTTTTATGTAAGTAAATTGTTATTTTTTTAAATAAATTATATGAATTTTGTATCTGTGAGATTATGTTACACGTCTCTATCGATAAACTATTATACTAATATAATTTTTAAAATTTAAAATATATGACACTCGTTGATTTACATTTTATAAGATATGATAGTAAATTTTGCCTTAACTTGTAAGGCGGTAAATGTAGACATAAAAATTGAACAATTATATTCAAGTTTGATAATTCGAATAATGAAAAAGAATATAATCACATGGTAGATAGGTTTTTCATAATCCAAAAGTCTATTACAAAATATTCTCAAATACTTATTTGTACCTTCCCAAAAAAAATTATAAGCCAATGACAAAATTTTAGAATTTTTTTCAAATAAATTTAAAAAATATTTTATTTATTGTAATAAATAATTTTAAAAATAATTATAAAAATACGTAGTATGTCTTACATATTATTTGTTCTGTCTTATTTTGTTTATAATATAAATGAGATATATGTTTGTAATTATTTATTTTAATAAATAAAATATTTTTTTATTAAAAAAAAACTAAAATTTTACACCAACTTATGTTATTACTGAAAAAGAATGTAAAAATTGGAGAAGGGAAATGGGAAGAGAGTGAGGATGACGGTGGAGCCGCCGTTGCTGACCGGTTGAGGGAAGAAGATTGGCGCGCACGGGTTTGAACTTTGACTATTATGATAAAGCATGTTTGTTTGTTAGCTTCGGGACACTAACCTAGTTATACACACGAAATTGCATACCTTATCCTCTAACACCTTTTTTTTTATATTTTAATATTTTATATTACTTTGTGCAATTTAGGAGTCTGTACGGAAATAAAATTCACTTCTTGTATCTTCTAACAATTTTCTAGCCATAATAATGTATAAGGAAATTATAGGGTACAGATCAAAGTTTGAAGATGTGTTTATGTGGCAACATTTAAATCATATATTCTAAAGTCACACTTTTTACTTAAAATTGTAACTTTTTATAAAGAAAAGCGTCACCTTATGGAAAAAAGTAAATTAGAAAGTTTAAGAAAAGAAATAATTAAGTTATCAAAATTAATAGATCAAAAATTAATGATTTTAACTAATGTTAATTGTAATGACATCGAATTCTTAAAATCAATACAAAATAATTTTTCTCAAAATCTTTATTTTACTATAAATTTTATTGAAGGACTTCAAAAACCTGAAAAAACTTATTTTTCACACGGAATTTCTAAAAAATGTTACGATGGAAATGATTCTCCATCTTTATCATACTTTTAACCCACAATTAAATTCTATAATAGATATGCTTGAAGAAATATTAGTATCCATAAAATTTCAAAGAAATAAGGAAAAAGAGAATCCCAAAGAAGAAAATTTTCAAAATATAATCAACATAACAGATTTAAAAGTAAAACCACCATTGAAATTATGAATATTGAAGAAAAATTAGAAGAAGTAATAATGCTTTTTAAACAATTAAAAATGGCTCAAGAAAATAATATTATGGAACATGGATTTCAAATAGAAGAAGAATTAGTAAATTCCGAAAATATAGAAAATGAAGAACACATCTTAGATTATTCAAGTGACGAAGAACCAGCACTTCCAATACAAGTAAAAAATGAAGCTGGAACATCTAAGGATAATCAATCTCAATTTAAATGGAAACAGGTTTTGATAATTATGCTTTTAAAAAAGGATTTATAAATAAAGATTCAAAATATACAAAAATACCATCAAAATACGTTCCTAAAATCTAGGAAATGGAGGGAGAAAGAATGCTTGACTTAAACTGTAAAAAGAATGAAAAAGAAATTTTCGAAAATTGGTTGAATTCCTTTTTATTAGAAGCCTTTACTAATCCAAAACTTAGTGAATTGTCTGGAAGAGATATTTGGAATTACATAGGGTTTCATACTAAAGGAACCATAAGAGATTATATGACATCAATAGAAAACCAAATAATAGAAGAATTAGCAATAAAAACAACAGCTTATGATAAGATATTATATATAATGATGATTCTATATAAAGAATTTTTTGGAAAAATATTATAGATCATAGACAAGAAGTCTATAATAAAAAATATCAAGAAGCAAAAAACCATTTAGCTAATATTCAGATATATGACCTATGTAATGTAGAGTCTTATATATGTGAATATAGAATACATTATTACAAATTAAAAGAAGAAGATAAAAATCATTATCTTAGTATGTATATAATAAAACTTCCATATCCTGCTAATGAATTTATAATGGGAAGATTTATAAGAGAAATAAATAGAGGGACAATTAAAAATAATTTTGGTGGAGCAACCGCTGCAATAAGAGAGGAAATAAAAGAACGTTGTATGCAAGAAGCAACTCAAAAAAGATTTGCAAATATAATTAGAATTTGCTGTCAGGATAATGAAGAGATACCCCAAAAATATGGGCTTAATAAAAATTTTCAGAGAAAAAGAAAATATTAATTTAGAAAAAGAAAATATTAATTTAGAAAAAGAAAATACTATCCAAACTGGAGAAAAAAGAGGTATTTTAGAACAAGAAATAACAATAAAAACAAAAGGCAAAAAAGTGACTATTGCCCAAATAAAAAAGAAAACTGTAAGTATTGGTATTGCCAAGAAGAAGGACACTATGCAAATGAATGTCTGAAAAAGAAGGATAAAAAAGATCTTACTAAACAAATAGAAATTGCTAAGTCTTGTTTCATGGAACCTTTAGAGGAATCTGATGATAACTTAGACTATATTTTTGAATATGTCTCAGAAACAGACTCAGAGACTGAGTAATAATGCCACATTTATTACTATAAAAATAACAGAAAAATTTATAAATGCTTTTATAGATTCTGGAGCAACACAATGTTTTGCTAGTTCAAATATAAAACTTGATTGGAAAAAATTAAAGAAACCATTAAGAGTTAGAATAGCTGACAAATCAATACATAAAATTGACCAAAAAACGGAGATGGCTGAAATTTTTATTCAAAATTATAGGTTCATTGTTCCATCTATATATATGTTAGATTCTGGAATGGATTTTATCATAGGAAATAACTTTTTAAGGCTATATCATCCATTCATTCAAGAATTAACATATATAGTTTTAAAAGCTCCACACGATTCTGCAATAAATCAAAAATCAAAACGTATAAAAATACCAACTACTACTATAGATAAGATCTTAAAATTTAAAATATTTTCTATATTAGAAACATGTTATTTAAATTTATACTTTCAGATAAACATTCCAAAAAATAATCTTGAAATAAAGATAGAGGAACTTTTGGATGAAATTTGTACTGAAAATCCTTTAGATATTAAAAATACAAATAACAAATTAGTAAGCATTAAATTAAAAGATCCTACAAAAGAGATAAATGTTCCAAATAAAATTCCTTATTCCGCAAGAGATAGAGAAGAGTCCTCATGCGACTCCAGCCTTTTATGTCGAAAACAATAATGAAATTAAAAGGGGAAAACGAAGAATGGTTATTAACTATAAGAAGATGAATGAAGCAACTATTGGTGATGCTCATAAACTTTCAAGAAAAGATTCTATTTTAGAAAAAATCAAAGAAGCAACTTGGTTTTCATCTCTTGATGCAAAATCAGGATATTGGCAACTTCGTTTAGACGAAGAAACAAAGAAATTAACTGCTTTTACTTGCCCAACAAAAGAATCAACAAGTGTGTTACTCTATGAATGGAATGTATTACCATTCGGATTAAAACAAGCCCCAGGTATTTATCAAAGATTTATGGAAGAAAATCTAAAAGAGTTAAATGAATTTGTTTTAGTATACATTGATGATATACTAATTTTTACAAAACAGGATAAAGAAGATCATCTTCAAAAATTATTAATAGTTTTAGAAAGATGTAAAAAAAAAAGATTAGTTCTTAGTAAAAAGAAAGCAAGAATAGCAAAACAAGAAATAGAGTTTCTTGGATTAATTCTATCCACTCAAGGAAAGCTAAAACTTCAACCAAATGTTCTAGAAAAGGTAAATTTATTTCCTAATAAAATAGAAGATAGAAAATAATTACAAAGATTTTTAGGGTGTATAAATTATGTTTCTGATCAAGGATTTTTAAAGAATATAACAGAATACACTAAAAGCTTATTTCCAAAAATAAGTACTAAAAAAGTATGGAAATGGGATGAAAAAGATAGTATGCAAATTCAAAGAATCAAAGAATTATGTAAAAAACTTCCAGAACTTTATATTCCAGAAGAAAATGACTACTTAATAGTAGAAACAGATGCTTCAGACATAACCTGATCAGGATGTCTAAAAGCTAAGAAAGCTATAAAAAGTTTGGGACAAGAAAAAGAATCACTAGATTCTAAATATTCCCCAAAGGAATTACTTTGCAGATATATTTCAGGGACGTTTACTCCAACAGAACAGAGATATACTACTCATGAAAAGGAAACTCTAGCAGCAATTAAATCTCTTAAGAAATGGAAAATTGATTTATTACCTAGAGAATTTACATTAAGGACAGATTCAAGCTACCTAACAGGTTTCATACGATATAATTTAAAAGTTGATTATAATCATGGACGATTGGTAAGATGAAAATTATTTTTGTTACAATATCCAATAAAAATTGAATATATTAAGGGTGACAAAAATGTTATTGCAGATACATTAACAAGAGAATGGAGTTCGTCTGCAACGCATTAGATCAAGAAATTCAAAAATATGAATAAGAACTCGAAAAATGCAAGCATTGTCAGCAAATAAGGACACAAATCCAATCCCTCAAGAAGGCCATCGAAGCAATGAAATCAACACAACAACCAAAACCATCAGAGTTCAGCCAGCTAAGCGTGGTGGACAAATCAGGTGAAGAAAAAATTTCAGAAAATAAAACAATTGCTGAAATTATCAAAAAATCCACCCAAGATAAAAAATATTATGTAATTTATAATGGCCCCATGAAAGGAGTATATGATGCCTGGGAAAAAGCAGCACCATTTACACATCAATCAAGGATAATTCATAAAGGAGGGTTTTTAATACTGGAAGAAGCAAAGGAATCCTTCAGGGAATATGAAGCTCTTCATCCAGAGCAAACCCTAAAAAGAGCAGATAAAGCTCCAATTCAAACCCAGAGAACAGGGATAATAAGAAACATTCCTAAGGGCTGAAATCAAGGAAAAGAAAAGGGTCTGTAGATCAAATCTCAGAGAAACCCTTAACATAGTCCTGAATTGGACCGAAGAAAAAAGGGCAATCTTGGGATATTATCCTATTACCAAAGAACAGCTAACAAAGCTAGTTATATTTCCAGATGCTTCCCCCTCCGACACCTATCAGTTTTTCCAGTATGGATTAATTGATACAATTTTAATTTTTAATGATCTAAAAATTATCAGTGAGTTTTCTGCAGGATTCGTTGATGCAGTAAAGAGATTTAAAAATATGATTGACAATGTAAATCCAAGGGATATATCCCTAAAATTTACAAACAGTCAACCTATTTTTAAAGAAGAAGAATGCTTGGTCCCAGCACACCAAGTAATATTCATGTCCGTCTTCTCAGGAAATTTTCAACCAATTGATCAGATTCAAGATTTAACAATTTACAGTCATAAAGGAAGGCTAGCCAGCACATTAGCAAGGGTCTTTGAAAGAACTCAAAAAATAACGAAGGAATCTCACACAAGGATTAATTATAAAAGTAGAAATACTCTGCTTGTGTCCAGTAAAAGAAATGAAATTGAAGAAAGAGAGATGAGACTCTTGGTGGAATTTGAATCAACATTCTACAACTTATCTGAACTTTTAGAAAAGCTCCCTGAAGGGATAAAGAGGAATCTCTGCTATTTAATAAAAGACAGAGAAGACCACAAGTGCCAGCTATGTGCCTCAGAGATATATGAAGAAAGCAATAATGAAACGGAATCAACCCACATGATAAAGGAAGAAGACAACGCATCTGAAGGTCACATGATGAAAGAGGAGGACAGCACATCTGAAGCATCTCTTAACATTATTGCATAGTGACGTAAGCACTTAGGTCATAAAGCACCAACAATGTAGCTGGTGCAAGATAGCAAACAATGACGTAAGCAATGACGTCATAAGAAGGGTAAGGATGGGAATTGTCCATCAAACCCAACTATTATAAATAGGTCGCTTAGGCAATTGTAGAAGGCATCAAACAATAGAAAGCAGGAGGCTAAGAGTACGCATATGCTAGGAGAGCAAGGAGGAAGCTGCCGAGGCGATTCTATAGTTTGAAGAAGAATTCCCTTAGGAAAAACCAATTCTAAACTCCCCTCTGGAGTTAGTATCTACAATCTCCCATCTGGAAATAAAAACATCTTATGTAAAATATACTAAATAAAGGAAGTTTTTCTCCAGAAAGGTACGCCTTTATCCTAATCTCTTAGTTATGAATTATTTAGAAAGTTTAGAATTAACAGAAGAATCTGATTATTATAGATTAACTGCTTTATTAGATAATAAAAAACAGGCTGTTCTAAAAATAGAATTAAATCTCAAATCAAATGAAAATTTTAATAAACAAAATCTTTTAAAAGAAGTTTTTAATAGAAAAAATATAATATACTATGGAAAAATTCAACTTGAAGCCCCTATAAAGATAAAATCGCCAATGGAGAACTTGAAATAGCTTTGATAAATGATGAAGAATTGAGTAAACATATTGAGAAAATTAAGGATCAACAAAAAATATCTAAAATTGGATGGATTCATATTAGTACTATACAAGTCTTAATCAAATCTACATATACGAAAGGAATTAATTCACCAATAAGCTTAGCAATCTGTGACAAAAGAATTACTGATGACCCAATAGATCAAATAATTGGAATTGTTCATGGAAACTTGGCAAACGTAAATGTTAAATTCAATGCCCATCTTGGATATGCTATACCTTTATCAACTGAAAACCTTGGAAGATCTATAAGTTTGGCTTATAAATTTCATAGAAAGAATCTAATGGAACAAGACGATGAACCTTTTTCAATTACATATGCAATAAATTATGCTTTAACAAATAGCCATCATAGTATAATATTTAAAAACAGAGAAAGAATTTATGTTGATGAATTATTTCAGAAAATTGTAAAAACAGAAATACCAAAATATAAAGCTATTGAAAACCCAGTTCTATTATTAAAAGAACTATCAGAAAAATTAGTTTCATCGAATTTTCAAATAAGAGAATCTAAAATTAATAGCCCTTTAAGTTTATCCAAGTTAAAGATTAAAGAAGAAAATTCTGAAATAAAAGAATTAACAAAAAAGGTCAAAAAATTAAATGAAACCCTAAACATTAAATTATGACAATAAATAAAGAAAAAATATATGTAACTTATCAAGACAAGAAACAAGAGCTCTTTGAAAGAGAAAATCGGTTGAATTATTTACAGTTTTCTGAAATAAATCAAAGAGCATTTGAAACTCTAAAAATAATTTATGACAAGTTAAAAAGAGAAGTCGAAGAGCTAGAAAAATTAATAGAATCTCTAGAAAATAGTAATGAATCGATGATAGAATTTGCAGAAATTCTAAGATAAATAATGAAGTATACAAAGATTGAAAGACCAGAAAATAAAATAAAAAGGAAAAGGGCGAAAAAATTAAAAAGTAGAATAAAGGAGTATAAAAGGGAATTAAATAATCTTCAGATCGAAATTGATGACCTTATAATAAAAAGGATAGAAATAAGAATAAATATAAACAAGTTGGAGCTAAACTTAAAAAATTTATAAATGCCTGGAAAGCCATATTATGACTTAAAAGAATTAAAGCTGTTAAAAGAAAAAATGGAAAATGAAGTTGAAAAATTAAAAAGATATTTAGAAACCACAGAAAGTGTAGAAATAAAAGAAGTTTTTGAGGATTTAAGAAATTATATTAAAGAAAAAGACAAACAGATAAAAGATTTTATATACAATAATCCATGCAAAAAAGAATATTATAAACTAAAACAAGATTGAAAAATCAGAATTATAAATACTAGTAATACGGTCAATACTTTTTATTATGAATTGGCAAATTATTCGAAGAGTTAATAGAAATTTCAAAAAAGAAATTAAAAGAAAAGACGACTTTAAAAGTTTGGTATTAGAGCCAAGTTAACGATTAAGGGTAACACTTTCTCTTTAAACAACACTTTTAATGACACACTTTTTCAGCCACAAAAAAATAAAAATATGCACAGACACATCTATACACTAGATAGTCCCTAATGTATAGGTGCTTCAAGACTCCAGTTAATTAAGATGCATGCTCATGGTCACCTCAATTTTCCGAATTTATTTTTGGAGGAATTCATTTATTTATTTTTTTTATTTTTTATAGTGTGTCTAATATGTTTTAGATTCTATAAAAAATATGACTTTCGAATTTATTACAAATCGTTTTTTTTCAAAGATAGCAATAGCACTTTATCATTATTATTTAAAAATATCTTTATTATTTATATACTAAAATTAGATACTAATATAAAATATTTATTAAAATATAAATATATATATATAATAATATATTAATAATTAATTTTAAATTTTTAATATACAAATACTATTTTTTATTTACAAATTCATCAAATGATTGGGTTGATCCCAAAAACGAAACAAAAATTAAGAAATTTATTGCTGGTTGTAATTATCTAAAATTATATATCAGCAGTTTTAGATTTTAATTTCTATACATTGTCCAATTATCATATATTGTCACTACTCACTACAACAAAGTTATTTTATCTTGAGTACCTCTTTTTTAAATGGTCATATAAATAAATAAATTTGATTTATCAAGAATATAGACGATTTCAACGAGATGAGTGTTAAAAAATTAGTAAATTTTATAATTTGTAGTTTTCAATTAATTATTATTAATATTTTTAATCAATGTTCCTCCATTTATGAGAGCCATGGCTTCTGCTCCCCCTTGCGGCAAATGATCAACGGTTACACTCTGTGACTCTGTGTACTACAGGTCAGGCCTAGGCCAGCACATTCCAGAAACCAGCTGCTATATTCATCTCACCATATATTAATTAAGGAAAAATATTGAGAGTATAATAGAGATATTTTTTAATTAAAATTAAATAATAATTAAATTAATTAATTATTATTTATTTTTAATTTTAAATTTAATTTAAATAAACAATTTATTATATATATTATATAAATATTTTATTAATTTTTTAACAAAATTTATTAATTAATTATATATATTATTTATTTATCAATTATAATTTATATCTTTTATTATAATTATATATTAAAAATTTGTGTGTGTAAAATTATATATTATTATTATTATCACTTAAAGATATAAAATTCATAGTATATTATTAATATAAATAATTTATAATAAAGTCAATTCACAAGTTAATAATTTAAATTTATTCAATTAAAATTCAAACTCATGAATTGACTTTATTAACAAGCAACGAGTCGAATTTGAATTTTCTCCTTAACCAACTTCACTCACTTATAATTTTAGAATGGCCATGCAATGTGTTAGTAAGCGACTCAACCTTATTATGACTAATTTATTTAGTTGTTAATATGAAATCTAATACGTATTATTTTAGGCTGATTAGTCTCTGCAATGTAGTTTACAAGATCATCATGAAAGTTTTTGTTAATAGGCATCGTTCTTATCTTGCGGAGATTGTTGACCCACTTTAAGGAGGATTTATTCCGAGACGAGGAACTCCTGACAACATTATTATTGCTCAAGAAGTCCTCTACTTTATAAAGAAGACTAAATCAAAGAAAGGCACACTGACCTTTAAGATTGACCTGGAGAAAGCTTATGACAGAGTTGACTGGATGTTTTTAGCTCATACTCTTAAGAGTTTTGGTTTTCTTATTCCTACACTTAATTTGATTATGAATTGTGTCACTGCTTTTTATCTATTCTTTGGAATGGGAGTCGTCTGAATGGCTTTACTGTTAACCGAGGTCTTAGACAAGGAAACCCTATGTCACCCTATCTTTTTGTGATGTGTATGGAGCGATTGGCATGCTTTATTAGTCATCAAGTTGATTTGGGCTTGTGGGAGCCGGTTGCTATTTCTAGAGGGGGACCAAGAATATCCCACTTAATGTTTGCGGATGACTTTCTTCTATTCTATAAAACTACAAAGAGACAAGTGCAAAATGTGATGTTGGTTTTAAAGACTTTTTGCAAAGCATCTGGGATGAAGATTAATGTGGACAAATTTAAAGCGCTTTGCTCCAAAAATATCTCTACAACAAGAAAAGAAGTTTTCACTGGGATATCCTCTATCAGATTTGTCCAAGACTTGGACAAGTATCTTGGAGTTACCCTTGGCCATTCTAGGGTGACTCGTTCAGTTTTCAATGGTGTCCTGAATAAGATTCGGAGTAAGCTAGCGAGTTGGAAAGGAAGTTTACTCAATCGGGCTAATAGATTCTGCTTGGTTAATTCTGTTGTCGCCGCTATTCCCACGTACCAAATGCATGTCTCTATTTTTCCCAAATGAATCATTAGTAAATTGGAGTCTATGATAAGGAATTTTCTTTAGAAAGGACAAGTTGATGGAAGAGAAATGAATCTTGTTAGTTGGAAGGTACTGGTTACTCCAAAAAAAATATGGAGGTTTGGGGATTAGAGATCCTTATTGTGTAAATATTGCCCTTCTTTGGAAGCTAGTTTGGACTTTTTTTCAGCAGCCAAACAAACTATGGGTCCAATTGTTGGATGCCAAATACCGATCATCTCTATATGACTGCTTTAGTTATCCTAAGAACAAGGACTCTCCCATTTGGAGGTGTCTTTGCAAGGCTTGGGAAGTGTTGAAGGATGGGTTTGCTTGGTGCATTGGAGATTTGAACCAAAATTTTTGGTTTTCTAGCTGGAGGAGAAAAGGACGGTTATCTAATGAGATGGATTATGTTCACATTTCTTATTCGAATCTCCGGATACAGGATATTTGGTTGGTTGGTAGGTGGCATTTGGATACTCTTTATTCTTCTTTGTCTCAAAATCTGAAAGGAAATATTCTCTCTTACAATCCAGATGAACAAGCAAGTCCAAAAGTGGGTTGGTATTGGAGTGGGTCTGCTGCCAAAATCTATGACTCACGCAATGGTTACCTGTGGTTGTGTAAGCAGCTGTTTGGTTGGGAGGAGCGGGAGAATTGGCTTTGGCTTTGGCGTCAGCTTGTTCCGGAAAAGCATAAGTTTTTGGTTTGGTTGTGTCTTAAAGAGGCTCTTCCTACTGCAAGTTTTCGCTTTAGAAAAGGGATGTCGTCATCGGATAGGTGTCCAAGATATCTTTCTAGGCAGTAATCGGATTTACATTGTATTCGGAATTGTCCAAAAGTTCAGCTTGTCTGGCATAGGTTGGATATTTCTTGTCATCCTTTGGATTTGAAGAATTGGTTCTTGTATCATAGCAGAGAGCATCTGTTCAAGTTCTTTTTGGGATTTTGGTGGATATGGCGAGTAAGGAATAATGATATATTTAATCCCCATGAAACTTGGCCTCTGAAAAAAGTGATTTGTCTGGCATTAACTTCAGAAAATGAGTTTAGGAATATTTTTGAGTTACAACGTACGTCCCTTCCCTCTACTCTAAATGGTTTTTGGAATCCCCCATCCATTGGTACTTTTAAGATTAATTGTGATGCTAGTTGTTTTGGTTCGGGTGATAGTGTTGGTTTTGCTTGTGTTATTAGAGATTGTAATGGGAGCTGGCAAATGGGGTGTTAGGGAATGATTGAGAGTAATAGTATTCTTCAAAGAGAATTGTTTGCTATTTGGAGAGGATATCTCTTAGCTTGGGATGTGGGTCAACGAGATGTTATTTGTGAGACGAATTGTGTAAAAGCATTTAGTCTTGTTACTCAAGATAGTTTTGGGTTTATTGAACCATTGGTGCTCAAAATAAGAGATATCATGCATTGAAATTGGAGTGTTGACTTTTGTTTGATTATAAGAAATGCAAACACGGTGGCAGATATTATGGCAAAGATGGCGATGAAGTTACAACTTTCGCATGTGGAGCTTCTTTCACCTTGGTAGGAGTTTAAGAGTAGGCTTAAACGGAACTATCCTTCTATTTAAGCAGTTCCTTGTTTTATTTGTTTTGTTTTTCTTTGTTTAATTTATTTCAGTCACAAAAATATATATATATATATATATATATATATATATCATTCAGCCAACTTGAACAATTTTTTAAAGTATAAAATTTTAAATTTTTTAAAAATAAGATTATAAATAATTAGGATTAGTTCCACAAAATTAGGACCTTCCTCTATGAACATGAACACATATAGTTTCTTGAACGTAGGTATCATCACGTAATGACTTTATGAACGTGTAACGCTCCCTCATGTCATCAGTAGAACAATCGTCCGTTACGTTGCCGACTTGTCACTGTATTTTCTGTCAAAACTCCTCTATGCATCATGCTGGGCCGACTTCCGTCGAATTCTCCTCGCTACGAACAACACAATCGGATCCTTATGAAGTCAAGCTCCATTTGGCGGGAGTCTCAAATCGCCGCGGAATGCGACGTCCTCTTCTCCCTGCGTCAATTCCTTATGGCTGCGACGTGTATCTCTCCGTGCAACGTATTTTCGGTGCGATTGATCCCTTCCCGTGGAGTTCTTCTTCTTCCGTTGTCTTGGAGTTCTTTTTTTTTTTTTTTGGTTTTGGATGATTATTTTTATTAGTTTTATTTTTTTAATTTCAGATGATTTTTTTTATTTTGGGTGTTTCTTTTCACAAATTTTAAATGTTTCTTTCCTCTAAGTTCAGATATTTTTTTGTGTTTTTGATGAATAAATATTTTTTTTCTTTATTTTCAGATGTTCATTCTTTTTTATTTAGGAATTAAAAAAAAAGATATCTCATTTTTGTTTGATTATTTTAGATGTTTTTTTTTGTAACATGTTGAATGTTTTTTCTATTAAGACTTTTGAAAATAAATTTTTAAAATGTGTGCATTTTTTTAATTTATTGTGAGTAATAGTAAAAATTGAAAATAGAGTTTCATTTGAGTAAGATTGTGGAATTTTTTTTGTGTGTGTTATTAAACATTTTGTTGCATTTTATATGGTAGTTAATTAGAATTCACTGGTATCTTAATTGATTATTTAACAAAATTAATTATCTAATATAATGTATAAACTTTTAATGCAATAATAGTGGGTTTTGTAAAAGAATTACTCCCATTAAAAAATTATTCAACAATATTCTATTTATTTAAATTTGTCTATGAGTCATTTAATCTATATATTTGCTTTTGATTTTACAAGGATATGTAAATTATCCAAAAAAAATATTATTTCAAAACAATTATATATAAAGAGAATAAATATTTATCACCACTAGTCTTTAATTAAAAGTTTGAAAAAATGATAAATAATTATATAGATTTTTTACTTTTTGTTTTGTAGACATTTTAATTTTTAATCATTTAAAAATATATTTAAATTTATAACCTTTTTAAAAATAGACATACGTATCTCTCTATCCATGGAGTCTATCAAATTTAACAAAAATTTATGACATTACTTCTATTATACTGATTTAGTTCTTACGGATGTATATGTGGAAGGAAAAATGTTAAAAAGAAAAGTATAAGAAAACAACTTTTTTTTAAGCTAACAAAAGCTAATTCTATTATAATTTAAATTTTATAAATAAATAAAAATTCAAAATTCAAAATTCAAAAAAATTCTTTCTATATTTATCCGAATCACATTTATAATACACAATAAAAACAATCTATAAAAAACCTAATCCCTTTTCCATTCACTTGAAAACAGTCAAATCTCTTCCTTTACAAACCCATCGTATTCACGCATTTTTTTTTACGCCGCCACCCATTGACCACCGTCGCGTCTTTCGTCGCGATGCGCGGCCTCTTCCTCGCGTCTCGTCGTCGTCCTTCTTTCGTCGACGCCGCCGTCCACCGTCCCGAGACATCTGCACCGCCACGGCCCCCATCCGTTGTGACGCAGCCACCAGCGGGTCTCCATTCGCGACGCGCGATCAACTACTCCGATTCATGGCGACTTCTCCACTCGCGATGCGTGGCCTCTGTGGCTTCCTCCTTACAACATGCCAACGCGAATCCTCCACCGTGTACGCAACACCGTCCAAAATGTTGTCGCCGGTCACCCTACGACTCTTCTTCTTCTCCTCCTCCTATTTGGTTTTGAATGATTTTTTTAACTAGTTTTTTATGTTTCTTTTTCCTGAATTTCGGGTTATTCTTTTTATAAGTTTTGGATGCTTCTTTTTTCTATAATTGTATGTATTTTTTCTTAAAATTTGGATAATTTTTTATGTTTTGTATGTTTTTTTTAGGTTTTTAATGATTTTTTATCTTATGTTTTGTTTTTTTTTTTGGAATTTAAACTTTTTTATTGAAAAGAGAAATTAGAATTTGCATAATAAATGAAAAAAGGTAAATTAGAATAAGAAAAAGTAATTAATAAGAACTTTGCTAGGTTTTAATTAATAGTCATTAATTTTGTATTTGTTAAAAAATAAAATTTAAATAATTAATAATTAATAACAATTAATTAATATAAAATACGTTTAGATATGTTTGTTGATTTGTTTTTAGTTATACCTTTTTTAATTCTCTATCGGAATTGATTTAAAAAAGGACAAATTAGTTTTTTTTTTTAAAATGACGTCATCGTTTGATTAGTGTCTTAAACGCCTGATCATCAATTAGGAAGTTGTTCGTGTAAGCTGGCTGTGAAGAGTGCTAATTTCAGTAACAATAATGATCACCAATAAAATTATCTTCGAGCTCAAGAAGAAATACAGGTAAAATAAGACAAGAAAATTCGACTTCAAAATCGGTCTGTTCCACATACTGTGCATGCCAGAGACCTAAAAAACGGTGTCGCTTTTTTATTTATTTTAATGATGCCAAGGTATCTATCAATTATAAATTTATATCAAATTTTTTTCCTAGATAAAGCGATCGATCGACCAACTTGTCTTTGGCAGATTCCAACATCTTTCTCCTTACTCAAGCTCGAATCCTCCGGAATAAGCCTTGTTGCTCAAACTATTTTTTCAATAATATAATGTTATAATGTTATTTAATTTGAGAGTTCAAATCCTTCAATATAAATAACCTACAAGTATGGAGACTTTTCTAATTTATTTTTTACAGCATATCTTTTAATTTAATAGGTTAAGGACTAACTGTTAGGATAGAATGCAATTTTATTTAAGAATTTATCGATAGTCTTATATGTATAAAATAAAATTTAAATTTCGATAATTATGTAAATAAATAAGTGAACTAACTATTCGACTAATTTAATTATTTTTATAATTTTAATCTTTAATATTTATCCTTCATTCCTATCTAAATGGGCTGCTAGAGAATCTTTATTCTTCTATTTCAAGTAGATGTTGTCCAAGCAGAAATAAAAGGAACTTGTTGCTTTTATATAAACAAATTTGTCAATATCAGTGTCATTTTTCAAATAAAGAGGTTGATAATAAAATTCAAAATTTTGAATTAAACATGGAATGGTTGAACAAAGACCAATCAATGAGTGTGACAATAACAACGACAAACGTGCAAGCCTTCCATCACATTCTTCGATTAGACTCTACCACAAACTTATCTCTTGCATGAATAATGTATATTTGAAGTCTCCTCCACTTTAATTTAATTCTCAAACTTTATGCCACAAAATTAAATCAGATCAGACTGCATAAAATGTCATTCTTTGGATTATTGATTTGTTGGATTATTCTTGTTACAATTATAATTATGATGCTTTTGCTTCGATCATCATGGATATTTGAAAAATAATTATATAAAAACTAACCTAGTCAAAGTAATCAAGTGTAGTATTTATATTTGTAATAGCTCTGTGTTGCTTGTAATATTTTTCATTTGATTAGATATGTCAAAAAAGTTAACGACGTGGACATGCATGTTATATTTTCCGATGATGATGTAATTATGAAATAAAATATGTTTATATTAACATGCCAATTTAGATCGATTTATATAAAAAATTTTATATAATTTTGTTACAATTTGTATAGCATTGGTTTCACTTTTACTTCCCAATCCAATTCATAATTATTTAAAATATTGTGTCTATATCGATTTGGATTTATTGGATTTGGATTTGGGATTACATTTATATTGTCCGATGAAGAAGTATTTATAAGAAATTAAATGATTCTCCATATTGATTAAGTTTATTTTTGATTGATGATGTATTTTGAATATTGTCTATCTAGATGATCCCTTGAAATTTTTGTTGATGTTTATAGCTTCTGTTTGAGTATTTGTTCGCATATCATATCTATTTGAGTAAAGACCCAATCCGGTCCTTGTCCATTTTCACGAAGGACAAAGCGATCCCTGTCCAAAAAAAATGGACACTTCGACCCTCGACCTTTTTATTTTGGGACAATACGGTCCCTCTGTTAAAAAATTCAATAAATAATAATAAAAATTAATTTTGTGGAGGGTTTTATTTGTATTTTGTGGGGGTTTTAAACCCCCACAAAAATCTTTTCAATATAACCAATTACTACCACTACTACCATTATCTTTTTCATCCTCATTATTATCACTCTTACTTCTATTATTTTTATTGTGTAACCATATTTTATCATCATCATTATCTCTTCTACCGTCATCATCACCAATACCAATATTATCAACATTAAAGTTTTCTTCTTTTATTTCTTATTCCATGTTATTTTTTTCCTTTAAAAGGTATTATACTATAATTACTTTTATTTTGTGGCATCATTTTTATCAATGGTTTTTCTTCATTTAACCACCATTGATGAAGGAATTTTTTAAAAACAAAGTTATTAATAGTTTGTGGAGGTTTAAAACCCCCACAAAATTAATTTCTATTATTATTTAATAATTTTTTTAACAGAGGGACCGTATTGTCCCAAAATAAAAAGGTTGAGGGTCGAAGTGTCCCTTTTTTTTGGACAGGGATCGCTTTGTCCTTCGTGAAAATGGACGAGGACCGGATTGGGTGTTTACTCTATCTATTTTGCTTAACCCTCTATTTTATTTTTTAATGCGTGACATACTATTTTTTCAATTGTGCTTAAAAGTTCCTCCAGCTATAACTCGTTTTTTGGAGATGATGTACAAAATGGTAGAAATTCAAGTCTCACAAGTGCAATGCAGTTAATCGAACGTGTTCCTGCTGCCTTGCTCTATTGGCCACTAATTTATTTGGCTGGAGCAGCTACTGATGACATTGCATTGGGTGTTGCTGTTGGAAGTAAAGGAAGAAGAAACCTGCCTCGCGCAATGATATTCGAGCCACACTTCTACTACTACTTATTGGTAAATAATTTGTGTGTTGAAATTTGTTGTGAAATGGTTGCAAGTTATTTTTGTTTTTATTCTTATGTTGATTTAAAAGAATGTTTTTGTTCAACTGATATTTGATAAAATGCTTCATTATTGTTATATTTCATAATCTTGTGTGCTTGAGTTTACTTCCTTTCATTTTTCTACTTATAGTATTAAAATTGCAATGCTTGTAATCTATTAGGTTCAAAGCAGTAGCAGAGAAGAAAAAGAGGCAGGCGATGGAGAGTGTTCTATGATATCTATTTCAAAGGTAAGGTGAGGAGCTGCCGTCAGACATCACTACAAGGATGAATTCTGTAGAAGGACAGAATGAAAAATAGAATCTTAGGATTGGACTTATTTTTGTTTGAAGTAAACACTTTTTTAAATTTGACTATGTAATTCTTAGCAAGAGATTTATTATATTGATATTTATATAAATATATTATTTTGTTTTTCAATTAATTTTGTGGTTTTTACCGCAAGTTTAGATTCAATGGCTTTAAAATATTAAGATTTATAGTATTACAAAATCTAAAAAGGGCTAAAAATATATTTTTAAAATTAAATAAAAAAATTAGCATTTTCTAAAAAGAAAATCCATTTTTTAAAATTTGATTTGGAATTAGCGGCGGTTCTATAACCGCCGCAAAAGTCATATATTAAAAAATTGCAGCGGTTCATAACTGCCGGTAAAAATGACTAAATTCTAATATTTGTATATTGCGGCAGTTTAGAACTGCCGCAAAATATTAATTCAGCGGCGGTTGTATCAGCAGTTATTGAAAATCGCCGTAAAATCATTTCTCCATGCCAATAACCAACGCAGTCCACTAAACCGCCGAAATTTGATTTTACGGCGATTTAAAATTACCGCTAATAGAAAAAAAACTGCCACAAAGCAACGCCTCTGTTATAGTGATTAATGATAATATTTGAAAAATATGTGTGGGTAATTATTTTTGAAACAAAACTTTTGATATGTATTACTAATGATTTCTGTATATTCAAGAAATATTTTTAACATAGTCACTGATCAAGAATATATCTGCCATCAGTAATAATAATAAGAGTAAAGTATTTTTTTGTCTTTAAAATTTTTTAAATTTTTTAAAATTATTCTTAATGTTTAATTTGATTTAATTATATTCTTAATGTTGAAAGGCATTTCTGCTCCAATTTTACGTTAAATTTGGTATATATATATATATATATATATATATATTGGCCATAATATAGCATTCTTTAATCACAAAGTAGATCATGAAATTACTAGGCATGCTATCATTATCTGAATATTTTTTAATTGAAAGTTAAGAAATCTTTGATAGGCTAATTGTATCGTAAGTTGTAATTGAAAGTATGCAAATTCACTTTTAATTAAGACTTGATATTATTATAGCAATTTCAAATTCTAAATTCTCTAAAGTAAACAATATCAAAATCAGCAAACTAAATTTGACACAACTCCCAACACAGATTTTCAAACATGCTACAATTATGCCCTACATGCTGGTAGAGTCTTAAAATTACTTTATGGCTGTTAATGGAAACAAACAAGTAGTTCTTATCCCCACCACACGTGTTATATGTGTAGTACATACAGTATTTAATTTTAATTAATTTAATTTGACAAGTAGACATGTTGACTTTGACCTGACAATATAGTATAGTATGTGGCCAAATTCATCATTTAATTTACACCTTGTTCTGATTTAAAACATGTACTGATTTTTATTTTGTCTTTGTTTTCGTCAAAATCAGCCAAGTCTACCAAATGCATGATCATAGAGGTGTCATGTGTTCATTAGTCTTAGATTGAGCACGTGACTAGCACATGCTTCTGGAAAAATTGGAAATAATCAACACATTCATATTTGTTGATGCAAGTTGCAACCTCATTGGGTATTAGGTTTCCCTTTTCCCTTTCAAGGGTAGACCCAAGACTTGGAATTAAAGCCAAGTGAAGTGTCTAACCAAAATCTAAATAGCCATAGATTAAAATCCATGTGATTTCTTTTAAATTTTTCATTAAAACACTTTTTACTTTTATAACTATTTGTTAATAATTGTGACTATATCTACCTAGTGTTCTATGAATATGTAAGTGTTTTATTATGTATAACTTGCCTAACATAATTATGTTGATAAAAGAATTAATGAGAAATGTATGACAGTCAGATAAAGTATAAGGTTATATATATATTTAGTTACTGATTTTATTTTTTGGTAAATGATGGGTACTTACTGAAGTTTTCCTAATAGAAAACAATGAATATGTCAAAGTCCAATAATGAATGAGTTAGTCATCAAAAATTGTTTTGGGCTTCATGAAGAGAAGTGGACACAAAAATGTGACTCCCTGAAAGTCTAAATCTAAAATAAGAACCCTTCATTAATTGGTAGGAGTGGCAAAAAAATAGATTGAACCCACTGGCCCAGCCTACCAAACCCGTCAAAATGGAGGGTCCGGCTAAAATTTTGGAACCCTATGGGGTCGAATCCGACCAACACAAAAAATAAAAAGTATATACCCATTTTCGTTCTCAAAGAATTTCAAATTAGACATTTTAGTCTCCAACTAAAATTAATTATTTGATTGATTTCTAACAATTAATTCTGTCAGTCACTTAGGTCCTTAGCTCCGTCAACTCTAACGGAAGACAAAATGGTCTCTGAAAACTCTAACATGGGACAAAATGATCCCTGACAACTCTAACAAGGGACAAAATAATCCCTGACCCCTTTATTCGAAAACGACACTGTTCTTTCCCAATTTTTATCATATCTCGCATAACCCTAACATTCATATTCTCCTTCTTCACCTTCACAGTCTTTTTTTCCATCTTTTCCTTCCTCCTCTTTAACTCAAATATTAAGCCATGGTGTAATTGTCACACATGTCGCACCTACCTCAATATATCATGGACCACACACTTCTTAAATCTTTGTGACTGGTACATCCACCTCCTATGCATTTCACTCACCAAAAACATCCACTTCCACCTCTTTGATAACATCACCTCCAACCCTGACAACGTCTACGACATCCTCAAGACCAAGTTCTACAACTATTTCAAGTGCATGCCTTTCTCCACTCTCCAGCAAACAATATAGATTGTTGGACATTAGGACATCATGAGAAGATTCTCCTTCGACATCATATGCAAATTCTCGTTTGAAATAGACACTGAGTGCTTCATTCCTTCTTTCCTGGAGTCCAAGTTGGCAGACAACTTCGACCTCATATCCAAGCTATTACAACGAGCAATGTCGTTGTTGCCGCTCATATGGAAACTGAAGCGATTATTGAACATTTGTACGGAGAAGAAGTTGAAGGAAGCGATCGGAGTGGTGGACAATGTGGTCATGGAGATATTAGGGCAGAGGAGAAGGTAGATGGCAACGATGACGACGAGTCTTAACAAATCAGACTTGCTGTCTAGATTCATGGGATCCATCGAAGACGACAACTAGTTGAGAGACATAGGCATTAGTTTCCTGAGTATGAATTGGTTGAGAACAAGTTGAGGATTTTTTTTCTTGTGAATATTAAATTTATAGAGTGTGCATTGTGTAGTTTGAAGTTACAGTGTTAGACTGTTAGTGTTATGCGATATATGATGAAAATTGGGAGAGAACAGTATCATTTCCGAACAGAGGAGATCAAAGACCATTTTATCCTCTATTAGAGTTGTCAGGGACTATTTTGTCCCCCGTTAGAATTAACAGAGTAAAGAACCTAAGTGACTGACGAAGTTAATTGTTAGGGACCAATCGAATAATTAATTTTAGTTAGGGACTAAAGTGTCCAATCTGAAATTCTTTGAGGACCAAAATGAGTATATACTCAAAAATAAATGTGGCCAATGAGCCATACCTTAGACGACATAGGTCCTCTTTCTTCAATAAGAGATACCGTATTCGAGTTTCATCTAATAAAATTCGACAATAAAATAAAACAAATGTGAAATTAGTTAGCAGAAGAGAACTTTAAATATCTCTTTGATTTTCTCTCTTTTGATGTTCTTCCAATCGAGTTGGAACCTTTATGTAAAACTGATTTATAAGAATCTTTTGTATGAGTAAGATTAGTTTGGTCGCATTTTATCAAAAATATATTAAAGATTGTTTTGTATATTTTAAAATTTAGAGGACTAAAATTTTTATTGTTAAAAATCTCTTCAATATTAAAAATCTTAAGAATTAATTTGGATAATTACTGAATTAAATAAAATAAAATATCTGAATTCAAAATAATATGCTTTAATGGAAGTGATATGTCGATCCTATCTAGCATTTAAGTCGAATAATACATCCTTTAATTATAGAATAATATTACACATTTAAGTGTTTTTGTTAACCAAATTTAACTAAATTGGTCTAACATCAGTTATAAGTTGCATGACTACAAGTCTTACCGTTTAACAAAAATTAAAATTCATAAAAAACTTTGATATATAGCATTACTCTTAATTACATGAGTTAAAATGGATTAAATTACAAAGAAATAGTAAGCACCAAAATTTGCTATTATGGATGAGCCATATTTCCTTGACCATCTACTATTTTTCTAATAAGATACATACATATATATAACAAAAACATATCAAACTGTTGATCCTATTACTAGACACAAATATACAAATACAATAATTTGACATTATATAAAAGAGTTCCTTTTACAAGGACTTAATATTGAGAACTTTACCTAAAGGTTGGCACACTTTAGGTGTTCCATAAGATGTGGAAGCACCAAAATGTTGAGGTGTAGATACCTCTCTAAGTGCAGCTAGTGCAGCCCTCTTTCTATGCCTATGTTCCCTTTGTCTCTTCAACTTTTCCTCCAATGCCATCTTCTCTTTTTCAACCAATTTAACCCTATTTAGAGCTTCTTCACATTCACCTTTTAGCTCTACAATTTTCATTGTTGCATCTTCCAATTCCTTTTTCAACAATGCTAGCTCTAAATGGCTTCCAACTTCACTATTTTCCTTCTTAGCCTCTTCAACCAAGGACTTGTACTCTTTCAAAGATATTGTAATATGTTGTTCTTCATCGCTCTTTTCCTCCGGCAGTTCCACTTGCGCTCGCGACTCGAGCTCGTGTATGCGAGCTCTTGCCTCCATACACTCCTTGATGTACTTATTTTTGTGAGTGTCACACTTCTTCATCAATGTGGACATCTCATAAGTCATCTTTTGGCTCTGTTCAAGCCTAAGCATTGCTTGCATATGTGCTTCATGCTTTGCTTCTACCTCCAACTTGCTCTTCTCTAGTTCCTTTGACAACTTCTCAATTTCCTTTTCATACTCAATCTAACCAACACATTAATATTCATAAAGTTAGCTCTTTTTGAGAAATGACCAATTTCACCATTATATACAAAAAAAATTCTAAGTGAAACTTACATTCTTGCCAATGATTATAAATTTGGAAGAGTTTCTAAGTGTACCGAAAACACCGGTGTTCTAATTATTTTAACCGTTGACCTGAATTATAAAAAAAATATATAATATATATTAATTAAAATCAACAATTAAAACAACTGGAATACCAGCATTTTCTAGTATATTTGAAATTTTTTCTATAAGTTTTTCATCTACTTATAAGTGATTAATCGAAGCAAATTCTTATGTGTTTAAGATTATTGATTCATGATGCTCCCAACTTCATGATGCTCCCCTTTTGAAAGAATTTAATATGATTTGAATTTTTTTTATTTGACTTGAACGTTTTTTTTCATGTAATTTAGATGTTTTTTATATAATTTGGATGTAAGAATAAAAGTGATTTTTTTTTGAAATTCACGATATTAAATTTATAATAGAAATTTTACTTTATAGAAGGTAGTAACAAATAAATATAAATGGTTAATAATTAATTAGTATTTACTAATTATAATGAAACATTAATATCCCTAATCAATCAATCCTTTAATTCTCTCAATCTTATCTTAACTTACTCTTCCTGGGCAGATATATTTTTCCCCTGTCACCTCTTGTTCACCCATAATATTTGTATTAAAAATATAAATACACCAAAAAAAAAACAAGATAAGATAAATAAAATGGGAAACAATAAAGTTCAATAAAATAAATGGATACCTGTAATTTCATTATTTTCCCCGAAAAAGGAAGAAGGTAATGCTAATGCAGCTATAATAGATGAGAGTGAAATATTAATGTTGAAGGATGGAATTGAATATTGGTAGCAAAGTTTTATTTATGGTATGTGCAATTCGGTAAATTCAAGGGAAAGTACTTTGCTTTGCACGATGAAATCAGAATCATTTGAAGTAAAACTCCAATTGAAATTTCGCATGGCCTCGGTGTCATCGGTCAAAAAGACACAATATTTTTTCAATTTTAATATAGAAAAGGATTTTGTTCTTATCCGTAACCATAATAGTAATACCTTAATAAGCTTATCTTTTTTGCAAAGTAAATACCTGCGTCAACCAAGAGGCTGATACATTAAGGGAAAAACACATTGGTGAATTACACCAATTTATGCTTATAATTAAAATATTTCTGCCTTTTTTATATGGATTTAGTTGATATGTATTCTAAAAACGTATGACAAATTTATTATTATTAAAAAATTAAATATTATTATTTAATAAATATAAAATAAATATAATAAAAATTTTAAATTTTTTATATTTTTAACAAAAAAAAATTTCTATTTTTTTTAATTTATGAATTTAACATGTGTTCTTCAAGTACTAATATATTGTAAATCAAAATTTTATTTAAGTATTTAGTACTGGTAATAGGTTGATATATGTATAAAATGTACTTTAAATCTATTATAATTATTACATATTTACGATGTTCAAATTTCTTTTTTTGTTTTTTTTATAAGTTAATGACTAATTCGTCGTGATATTGAATTTCATTTAAGAATTTATTATTGACTAATAAGTTATTGCATTTATAAGACAAGATTCAATTTTTTAATAGTTTATTCTTTTGTATTTTGGATCAAGAAGCTTTTTTCTATGAAAAAAGTGTTTTTAAGACTTTTATGGTTCAAGATTCTCTATAAATCATGGTCATTGAATTTTTGAATCAATGGCTCAAATTTAAAACTTCTATTAATAATATAATAATTATATATATATTTAAATATTTTTACAAATACTTCTATTTTAAAATTATATTTTTGTCTTTTGTCCTCTCTTTTTATCTTTTCTCCATCATTCCCTCTCGCCGCTGGCTGAAAGGAGGAGCACGACCGCCACGAGGAGCTGCCGTCGTCGTCATCTTCACTGGCTGCCTCTGCGTGCGCCGCCGTTCATCTGCGTCTTGCCGTCTGTGGAGCACGATCGCCACGAGGAGCCGCTGTCGTCGTTATCTTCGCGGGCTACCTTTGCGTGCGCCGTCCTCGTCGTCGTTTATCCGCGTTTTGCCGTCGCTGTCATCTTTGCAAGCCGTCTCTGCGTGCGCCGTCCTCGCCGTTGTTCATACGCGTCTTGCCGTCGCTGCCTGTGGAGTGAGGAAGAGAGATGTTGCCGTCAAGTCAAAAAACGAACATGAGGAAGAGAGATTCGTCGCCGTCGGTGCTGTTCAGTGAGGGAGAAAGAATTGCGACAAAGAAGAAAAGCAGGAATCGTTGCAGTGGTCGTCGTCACCACTGTTAAGTGGCAGTGGTCAGAACCATCACTCATAGAGTCTGTCAGCAGATAAAGAAAAAGAAGATGTGAAAAGAGAAAAAAAATAAAGATATTTATGTAATTTATAATTTTATTTTGTAATTTTTTTTAGATCATTAAAAATCTGAATATACTTTTTTCGCGAACAAAGTCTTGGATCAAAAGTCTAAGCCCATGATTGCCTATTCGCGTCAAACCGACGCTGTTTTCCTTTTTCCATTTTTTCATGAAAAGAGAGATCAAAGGGTGCAATCCCAACAAAATTAACAGTCCACAAACATCTTGGGTCCACATCAAGATTCTTCAGAGATAAGCACGAACACACCAAAAAGAATAAAAAACCAAAAAGAAAATGTGATTAACATAAAATAGTTAATCACATATTATTATACATTATAGGGAAATTATAGGCACCCCTTCGTCCGAGACAATCGGAAAAAATATTATAATTTTTGCATAAGATCAACCAACAATTATTTTAAAAACTTTATATGTGATTAAGAAATAATAATTTAAAGCCTTTTTAGCCATGTATAAAGAATCAAAATTAATCTCCTCCAAAAGTATAATAATCTGAGAAATTTAAAAAGTATAACAAGTTAGAAGTTAATTACCTAAAACTATCTACTATTATAAATTTTGTTTTCTAAAACTAATCAAATTTTTAATTAACCTCACAATTTTATAGTTATCTTTTCTATGTCGTTTGAAATGTACATTATTTTCATTTTTCCAAAAATATTTTAGTTATAACTTTTTTGAGTCATATAACAAAATTTTTGTAGTAAATATTTAATTTGGTCTTTATTTATTTTATAAAAAATTTCATGTTTTTAGTAAAAAATAAATAATAAATTATTTGTTAATTATTATTGTTATTTTTTTAACGAATCAATTTTTTCGTTTAAAATAACATTGTCTTTGATAAATGATAGAGATTATTTTAAAATAATATTTATTTTTATCTGTAAAGTTATAAGCGAGTCTCAATTCTTAAAATTTTAATTATCTTTATTTAGTTTTTAAAATATAAACATAACTTATATTAATCTCTAAAATAATTTTTGACATATAGATGTTTCACAGAATGTTAATATGGACAATTAAATACTATGTTGAACTCTTTAAAATAATGTTATTTTAGTTTTCACATTTAAATAATTCAAAAAAAAATTGTAAATGAAATTTATTAAAACTTTTCCTCTCAAATCAAGTCATAGGACTTCGTTTTTTAACTATTTGAACACCAAAAATATTACATCATTTTACAAATTTTATTTTGATATCTAAATGCTAATGTCATTATTCTATTAATGTTTATTTGTTAAAAGTTATTTTTGAAATTATATGAGTTACACTTATAAATTTTAGAGATTAGATAAAAACAATTAAAATTTCAAAAATTAAATTGACGTAATTTAAAAACTACTCTCATTAATAATTTAGAATAAAATATTATATTCGACTATAAATATATAAAAGTATGACTATGTTATATACACATCAAATATATATTTATTTTTAATTAAATTATATATATATATTTATATATAAATATATTAATGAATAATTTTATTATAGGAATATCATATAAAAGAAAGTTTAGGGATAGTAATTTTATTGAATTCTGACTAACATGTAACTAACAAAAAAAGTGAGTAATTTTGTATTATTGAATACATAAAATTTCACACTATTAAAATCATCATTAATAACTATTTAATAACTACAAATAACAAAAATTGCTAACCGTAGCACTCCTTTATCATATAATTAATAAAAGTAATGCTTGTTTGTAATTTTATAAAACTAATATTTGACTTAACCTTCTGTTATGTTATCATGTTCAATTAGAATAAGGTGGAGTTTGACGAAAAAATGAAAAAGATAGGGCATAGTATATGTCAATTAAATTGAAAAAATTGTTATAAAAAAATTGAAGAAAAATACTAAACGAACCCTAGTAGTAGGTTAAGAAAAGCAGAGAGAGAGAGAAGAAAAGACACACGCAACTGGAATGAGCGAGAAAGAGCGCGTGGGAGACGTGAGATATAAATAAATCGCTATCGTCTTCGCCTTCTCCGCCACACTCACACTCATTACACACACTCACCTTTCTGTTACCCGAGTCGAATCGGTGAGTGAGTCAAATCGGAGCCAGTCATCACCATGTCGGACGAGGAGCACCACTTCGAGTCCAAGGCCGACGCCGGAGCTTCCAAGACCTATCCACAGCAAGCCGGTACCATCCGCAAGAACGGTTACATCGTCATCAAGGGCCGCCCCTGCAAGGTCCCCTCTCTTTTTCTTCATTCAACTCATAAATTCTTAAAATATACCTGCTTCTCATCGAATTATTCCTTCGATTTTGCTTTTCATCAAATGATTCACATGCTGTTTGTTCGTTCCGTGTTTGATTCTTATATTACCTCATTTCCTAAATTATTCATCGTTTCACTAATTGAGATCTGTTGTATTTTCTTCGTTTTTCGCGTTGTTGAGTTAGAATTAGGTATATATATTTGAATCATGTTTGGTGAATACTTATTTTGGTGAATTAATCGGTTTTTTAAACCTCGAATTTCTTTTCGAGTATAAGCTGTTTGATGAAAGTTCTCAAACACTGACTTTATGTGTATGTGGTGTTCGATACTGAGTTTGAATTTGTTGAACCTGTTTAAGTAGCTAGGGATTCGTGTTTTGATTTTACAATTTAGCAGCTATTGTTGATTGGAAGAATTTGGTGTAGTCTCCTTCACAAGTCACTGATTGATGCTTACAATTGTTTTCTTCTTCGTAACAGGTTGTTGAAGTTTCAACCTCCAAGACCGGTAAGCACGGTCACGCTAAGTGCCACTTTGTTGGAATTGATATTTTCACTGCCAAGAAGCTCGAAGATATCGTGCCCTCCTCCCACAACTGTGATGTACGAATCTAGTAATTATGTTTCATGTGCATTCGATTCTTGAATTTCGCTGATAACTAAAAGTTGGAAGAACTCGTACTGGAATGAAATCTATGCTATCTTTTTGTGCTGCAGGTTCCCCATGTGAATCGTACTGACTACCAGTTGATTGATATTTCTGAGGATGGATTTGTGAGTTGCTACTTATGTTTACTTCACTTGTTTTAATTCCTATTCTGATAATCTTGCTCCATTTGTCTGAATGCTTTGCTCGAATGATGTTACAGGTGAGCCTGCTTACTGAAAACGGCAACACTAAGGATGACCTGAGACTCCCCACTGATGATAGTCTGCTTACTCAGGTTTGTTTATTGCCTTTTCTGTTTGGATTCACATTCTGCCAGAAGTTATACCTTGTTTTCCATGGGGTTTGGTTCAAGAATGCATTAACTTTTCCTAGGATTTAAGGTATATGACATTCAGCAAAGAGGTTAGGTTGAATGTAATATCACCTAATTTCATGGGAGGAGAATGTAATTTACTGTTTATTCTTGTTGATTTGTTTTTCAGTATTTTAACTGGGTATATAACATTTTTTGGTGGTGTATGCAGATAAAGGATGGATTTGCTGAGGGTAAGGACCTTGTTGTGTCAGTGATGTCTGCCATGGGAGAGGAGCAGATCTGTGCCCTGAAGGATATTGGTCCAAAGAACTAGCGTTTTTATGTTATTAGCAAAGATATTTTTGTATGGTCTTGTTCTACACTTGGATTTATTGAGGTTGCTCAGACTAGTCACTAGTCTTACTAAAGCTGTTTATGGATGTGACAGAAACCCTCTTAAAATTTTTATGCTTGATATTGTTTTTCTAAATTCCGGGAAATCTATTACCTTCTTAAAAGCTTGTTGTTATGGCGTATTCTGCGTTGCCATTTATACCTATATGAAATAATAGTTTACAGTTCACACAGTGAAGTAGGTAAATCTATTAAGGCACACTACTATAGCAAAAAGGGGAAGTTGTATTGCATTCTAACTTTGGATAAGGTTGCTTTCCCTTGAAAGTTATCTACTACGTGTTTGGATAAATCTATTTTGGTATTTTGTTCATCCTTATCGGTTGCGGCCGGTAGTCCCCCAAAAACTAGAAATAAGAAAAAAGAAAAGGAAATGGTTTTTGTGGCCCCAAACAAATACAGAACTTCTGAAGTTTTAATTCTAATTTTTGTTACTGTTTAGCTAATTTTAAATGGACTAACAAGAAGGGGGCATTGTTGTTGGGTTGAACTTACTTGGGCTCAATTTAAAAGAAGCTTATACAGGCTACAAATAGAAGTTGACAAACTACTTTTTATCTTGTTGCACTGCCGATGGGATCAGTAGAAGCCCTTTTTAAGAGGATTAGGAAAAAAAAAAACGAACCCTAGTAGAATTATTGCTTGATTGATCCTAATGTTTCTGTAACATTAACTAAAATTGGATTCTGATCATGTATCTCAACTCTTGAGGAATCAATGTTCATCCTAATTATCCTAATTACTCATAATATTAATACTTTTTAGTTTGTAAGGCAGTGTTTGATAATTAGGACAAACATATTGCATTTCTTTTATTTTATGTCTACATCTTGAAATGAAAAAAAGTGAAAATAAATAAATAAAAATTACATCTTAACTTAAGACAGCCTATCCTATATTCTTATCTTTAATTTCAGACACAATTTTACATGTTAAGTATACTTGCAATTTTCGACTTTTAAACTCACCCTAAGATAATAAAAGTTATGGGTTTAATTTTGATATTACCGAAAAAATTTTACGTGCTCATTTAATTACGTTTATACATATATATATGGATGATCTTTCATACTAATAGTGCATATTGATTTCTAAATACTTAAAAAGTTTTCCGGTTTTATTATTATTATAAAAAACTTTAGGAGATTGTATTCAGTCACCATCCAATTAGAGTGCCAAGATAGGTTTTCGGAGACACAAGATAACGGTGATAATGACGATGTTCGTGTGTTAAACTTGAACATCCTTCTCAACAATGGTGGAACTAGGGGTGGCCGCCGCGCTGGCTCACGTAACTTGTCAAAAGGCGAGTCGGGTTAGAAAATTGGTACCACTAAATAACAAAAATCTGTCTAACCCGCACCGCTTAAATCGCGGGTTTTGACGGAGCGGAGCAGATTTTTTCGCTGGGCTTAGTTTTTTTTTTGCAATGGGTATTTTTACAATTTTTTTTTCAAAATTCAACTTCTCCCAACCCAATTTACAAATGAATGAAGATAAAAATTGAGTGTTTTGGATTATGTTTATTTTGTTTTAAAGACAATATTTATAATTATGTTTTGGATTATGTTTATTTTGCTTTGGAGATAATATTTATAATTATGTTTTAGATGAAAACTTAGTTTATAATTATGTTTATTAGATATTTATATTTACAAAGACTTTAATATTTGTGAATATAAAAAAATATATCTTTAGAAATTATAATAGTTAAAAATAAAAAAATAAAAAACATAAGAGATTCTTTTATGCCTTTATATATATTAGTTAATAGTTAAAAAAAATATATTTGACGGGTTTAGCTCGTCAGTCCGCCATTAAACAGAGTGAGATGAAATTTTCGGGACGGGACGGACTTCTCCACTTGCAATCCCTAACTGGAACATAAAATTTAACACACACCAGGCACCTTTGTGCAACTTCTTGTTGCCATATATGACTCAACTTAGTACATTGACATTTCACTTTAATTTTAAAGATGAATTTTAGATCATTTTAAAAATTTTAATCATCATGTCAGAAATGATTTTTCTCAAAACTTAAAATATTAAAAGAAAACACATACTTTCATCTATATAAAAATAAAATTTAATCAAGCAAATAAAAATTAAAAAGTTTTAAAAGGTTGATCCAAGTTCCCGTGGAGGCCAACTTGGAATTTTATTCTCCTTGGTCAGTGTTTTGACTTTTGACCACCGTACCCCTCTAGTTGTAGGCTGCAACATATAATTCCCTCAATACAATTAATCATTTTCAGTTGCATTATTAGCCGATTAATAATATAAAAAAATAATAAAAGAAAGGAAGAATATATTGGAAGAAGTACTAATACAATTTTGGATGTTTCATAGTGGAATATTTTTGTTAACGTGTAATGTTATATGTATATTAAAATTCGTTACTAAAATTAGCTATTAATATAAAATATATATTAAAATATAATATATATTAAAGATAAATTAAATTATACGTATAATTATATATAAATACATTAGTGATTAATTTTAGTAGTTAATTTTAATATATAAATAATATTTTTGTTGACCAAAAGTGTGAAACTTTGATTTCCGTGTGTTAATGGAGTCAACGCCGGATGAAGTGTGAACTAACATTGGCCATATATATGATTTGGTTTCACATAACATCTTTGTCTTAATCCAAACAATTTGGCTTCGATTGAATTTTTTAATTCGCTAAGGTTTTCTATGTGAGATTTTTTATTATTATTTTTAAATAAAGTACATCTCGTGGTCGATCATGCATTGGTCAGTGAATGATGATTGAATATATTAAATAAAATAAAAAATTATTGGGAAAATGCATTTCTTGAAAGCAATACAGACTTTTATTTTATGAATCACAGATCATCATATGTGAATAAAAATTAAATATCTAACTGAATAATATTATAAATTTATTACATTATATTAAACTTGAAAACTATACGAAGCTATTATATAAAAAATAAATAAATAAACTTTTAAATAATTTCTGACAACGAGACTCTTAATAAAAAAAATCAATCTGATTTTAAAATTTTATTTTTATGAAACTAATTAGTCATTGTGTCAAAAAAATAATGTTAATTTTTTTGGCACAAAAATTAATCAATCTCAAAAAAATAAGAGACCGAGCCACGTATTTTTTTTTTAAATCTCATAATTTTTTTGAAATAATTGTTAGAAATTGAGTGGAGTATTCATTTAAAAATAAATTAATTGTGAAAAATTTAGATAATATGTATAATATTTAATAAATGACGTCACTTATTCTAGAATCACAACTCCAACTAACTTCAAATGGATAATTTATCACAAGAAAACTTAATTCAATTTACTTTTATCCGTAAAAATTTGAACGTTGAAGTCAAAATCTTATCAATTTATTCAGGGCAACTAACTATAAATCTACAATGATTTTCATGTCCATAGAATTCAACACACTTGGCTATATATGTGCATGGTCCCTTTTCTGGGGAATAAATGTTTCAATAAAGTTTCTGTAACTAAATTGGTACTACTTAGTAACATTATTTCAACAAAAGGAAGTTATTAGAAAAAAATAAAAATAAAAAAACAACTATTGGTATCGCAATTATCATTCAGTTTTTTTGACAATACTAATTAGGAGAATATAAGAGTCATATATAAATCATATACTTAAAAGAGTGTAGTTGGAATATGCATGAATTCAAATATGGAAAAGTATATAGAACCAAAAGGTTATCAGCCAAAAACTAAATAAAACTACATTAATTTATATTAATAATTAATTTTAAATTTTTAAAATTCAAAATTTAAAAATTTAAAATTAAACCTAATTAAAACCTATAAAAGCCTTCCTCTCCTCTGTCACATTTACCTATCCACCTCCAACAATCACACACACAAATCTCTCCCTCCATCGATCAATTCCTCAAGAAATGAAAACAAGATAAAAATAATACCAAGAAAAGCAAATGCAGCAGATCGGCGCAAAGATATGTTGCAGAGGCAATGCATGAAAAAGTTGAGAAAGTGGGAGCAACCACGCAGCGCTTTGGAGGTACGTAAAAGCCTCCCAGATCAAAATTCAAACCGTTGAAACGACAGCGCACGTGTTAGAGCAGCAATGCATATACCGAATCGAACAAGGCGATAACGGATGGATCCAAAATTGTGGAGTGGTTATTTTGTAGAGGTTGGTGGAAATGGTGAACGGAATTTAGTTGGCTGAGAGATTTGATTTGAATTTTGGTTTTAGCAGTGTGTGAGACTGTGTGTTGTTGTAGAAGGGGGTTTGTTGCAGAACTTTGCTTTCTGTGTTTTAGGATATTAGGTGCCATTTTGATGATTAAAGAGACTGTAAACTATATAATTACAGAATTATAAAAAAACATTTATTTAATATGAAAAAAAAGCATCCTGATACTTAATAAAAGAAACATCTAATTATATTTTAATAAAAATAATTAAATATCTATAAAATTAAAAAAATGAAATTCTTAAAGAAATAGAAACATTCACGTTTGCAATACAAAAAAATTTGAAAAATATATAAAAAAACATCCATTTAGTATGAAAAAGAAACATTCTTTAAATTGACCCAAAGGTATTTAGCTGATTTTTGGCTAATACCCTTTTAGTTCCCTAGCATTTTGCTCTTCAAATATATATGAATATGCAATTTGAAATACTTAGTGGCAATAATCCAAGCTGGCCATGGAAACTAATTTTGTCTTCAGAATAATCCACCATTTAGGCTATATTAATAATACATAAGTTCACACTCAAGATCAGAGCCCAAGAGTGATTTTTAAATTATAAAACAATAAAATTAATTTGGATTGGTCGAATTGTTAACTCACTTGTCTGTTTAAGCAAATATCGAAAGTTTGAATCCTAACTTAGACATGCAGGAATTCATTTGCCAAAAACAAATTTTTAAATCAAAGATGTTATTCATACACCAAAATCAGCCACTAAAATTGGTCACCAATATATTTGTCTATAAATACATCCGTCATTTAATTTATTTTTAATATATTTATATTTCAATATGTATTTTATATGGATAACTGACTTATGTGGCTGATTTTGATATATACGTAGCATTACTCTTTTTAAATAAAACTCAAATTCACGAATTAAAAAATACTGTAGACGACGAAAAAAATTATAATTAAATAATTGAAATTAAACGAACCACTTGACATTTTGTGTCAGGTTTAGGCAATAATAGGGGAAGCAAAATAGTCAATAATACATTACGAAATTTGGCCCACGCACTAATAATAAAAAAAGAAATAAGACAACATAAGAAAGAAAGAAAGAGAAATGCATGCCGAAACTAATATTCATTAGTCTCATATCTTTGAATTAATTTATTAGGTGTGACATTTACATAAAAATGAATTTCATATGCAATGGAAAGTAAATAGTTGAGTCTAATTATAAAGCAAAGTGTAACATGGATGGATCCCCACTTGTATAATGAGGAGGCTGCTTGATCTACAAATATTGGACAGTGACATCATGTGACCAACCTTTGACCTACCACACCCACCTCTTCATTTTATTTTCTACTACCAATCTGCTGTGTTATTCATATATATGCTTTCTTTACCAAGAGTGAAATTAAAGTACTGAAAATCAATCACAAATTATTAATACATACATACATATATGTCTGTTTAACATCACAATTACATTAAACTCAATTCAATCTTTTTGGTGTACATTTACTAACTCGTTTGAAGCTGTCTACTTAGTTTATTATTAGGTTCCGGTCTTTGTGAGATACTTCATATACTATAAATATAAATGTTGCAACATCTAATCTTTTGTCTATTACCATAGTGGTAAGAATCGAACTAATGATCAAATCATTTAAATTACTGGTTTATTGATTTATTAATTAAACTAATAAATTATTGATTGAATCGGTAAAATTGGTTTTATGTAAATAAAAAATATAAAATAGATAATTAATACAAAAATAGACATAAAATTAGTTAATAAAACTATACTAGTATCTTAATTTGATATAATAAGAATAACAATTTATAGTATTAGTAAATTTCAGTACTAGTACTAGTATCAAAACAGATAACTTTAATCATAACACTAATATTGAAATAGATAAAATAAATTAATAAAATTTTAGTAAAATTTATATTTCTATTAATAATATATAGTACATAATTAAAAATATAATTAATTCAAAAAAATAGAGAATATAAAATTAAATTTAAATTAAATATTTATAAAATTATTTAATTCAAGAGTTAACTATATAATTAGTTTTTATCATTAAAAATGTTGAGAAACACGGTGGCATAATGATAATGCGGAGCACCATAGTTTGGCAACCAAACCAAACCAGTTGAATTGATTTCTGTCGGTTCTTATCGATTTAAGCGGTTTTGTACAGATTTTTATTTTTAAACGGTCCAAAAAACAAACCAAATCGATTTATGATTCGGTTCATTGGTTTTTCGATTGAATCGGTCAGTTCAGTTCGATTTTTACAACTATATTTATTACTATCTCCAATTTTCTTTTAAAAATAAAGGGTTAAATTTTTTTTATTAGCTTTTTCTTGTCTCTTGTTTGTCACTTTTTCAGTTTTCAAACAAACTAAATTGAATCATTGACCCACAAAGACACCACTATGAGGGTTTGTCGCGTCATTCTCACTCTTAAAAACTTTAATTTGCCAAAAACACTAAAGTATATGTAGACAAATAATAGGTAACACTACTTAATTAGTTTAATCTCTGAATTCAAGTGTGTAGGCGACATTACTTTCTTTCAAAAAAGTGAGATTTTTTTTTTAATTAATGCAGAAAGTAAAATCAATATTTGTTTTTATGAGAAAGAGCTTTAAGAAATTTTTTATGTCCGTCACTTATAATAGGATGGATTCTAATATAACCTATTGAATTTTTATTTACTTCTGAAGAGAAATTATGTATATAAAAATGCTTTACTGCACTATTGAAATTATTACTCATGTTTAATTGATTTTTAATTTTTAAGTGGTGATGAGTTTCTTTCATGTACAGAAATTTAAGCTACTTTTGTGTTGTTTACGTGCATGATTGCTTTTGAGTGGTTATTGTTCATGCATGCTAAAATCTAAATATAAAATAAATATCTTGATTAGGTCATAGGAGGCAGTAATAATTATAATTATTATATCTTATCATAAGATCGAAATATATATAAAAAAATTCTTTGTTGTTAGGAGCAAACGGTGGAAAAGGGGTTTTCGAGGAAGATCTACAATCTCAAATTGAAAATCACTGATGGCACATGTCACCCCCACATGACAAATTCTGAAAAAGGTGCACTAAACTTTTATGGCAATGTAATTTATTTACTCCTTCCAGATTGCAGCGGTTGCTGTCGCAGCTAAAATGTGTTCTTAACTTCTTTTCTTTAGCTGAACTTTGAAACAATTTAAAACTGCCGCAATCTACTGTAATCTTGAAAAAAAAAAGCACCATATTAATTGCAATTAATAATGTTATATTATGTAACTCCAATTCTGATTATATATTTAACGCATATGATATTATATTGAATTTAATTTCGAGCAAGGATTTTGTTTCCATTTCTTTCGTTCTATTGTTTTGGACTTTTGGGTGAATTATTCAGAAATTATTTTTAATATAAAAATAAAGATAATGTTTTAGTTGAATATTGATATTTGAAATGTATTATAGTATTGCAAAAATTATTCAATACGCTTTTATGTATTGATCAGAAAATATTACCACGTGTTTAACACACTTTCCCATGTGTTGTAAATTTACAATACGTTCTCCCACGCAGTGGCGGATCCACGGGGGGACCTAAGGTGGCCATGGTCCCCCCCAAATTTTTTTTAAAAAAATAGTAAATAGTAATAATTAATAATATTAAATTTTTTTATATATAATATTAAAAAAATATAACTTACAAAATTTTATAAATTAAAAAAACTAAAAACTGCATTATGTATTAGATATTTGAATTATTGTTGCTCTTGTTAACAAATAGCCCATTCTAATAATTAATAAAAATGGTTCTATTATACTAGCCCAAGCCCATACTATTAATTAAAGTAACCCTAGTACATTTTTCAAATATTTGTTTCAAACTATCATAGCGCCACTTTTCTCTCTCTTTTAGTGATTCCCAAACTTTTGGCCTTCTACTCTTCTCATTCTAATTTTCTTTCCATACCAAAACAAGACATACGAAGAAAAATCGTTGAAGAGAAGTGAACAACAAAATATTAACCATTGAATGCACAACAAAGATTCAAAGAGGTATATTTCAATTTTTTTTAAGTTAATGACAATGTCAAGTATTATTTACATTATTTATTTAAAATAATTAATTTATTTTTTTTTATAATGGACAGTGTTCAAAGATTGAAGTGAGGACAAAACTCAATAGAATTATTTTTTTGTGAGACTTGGAACAAAAAATAATCAGGTAAATCAATAACTTTATTTTTGGTTATTATATATTTGTGTTTCTAAAATTATTTGTTATTGCTCAATAGGTTTAATATTTTTTTTTAAGAAAATAATATATATGCAATTATTTTTGTTTTTTTTTTTGTTAGATAGTTCAAGTTAAGTTAAAAATGTCAAAGATGAAAACAATTCACTCATTTTTCAAGAGAAAAGAGAGAATATATGATGAACAAAATTCAGCTTCAGATTCTTTGAGTAATGTTCAAAATATTATTGAACAACCTGTGACACAACTTGTTGAGCAAGATATTCAACCCCCTGCTTCCAAAATAGCAAGGACTGAAATAGATCAAGTTAATATTGATACATTGATGCGTGATCCCGGAAAGCGTCCGCAAATTTGGAATTATCCTATCAATCAACAAGATGAAATCCGTAGAGCATACATAAAGTTTGGACCATATCAATTTATTATGGATGAGTACCCTCTTTCTGGTCTAGAAAGTCATCCTCGTCGTTTCAAAGCTCATTGGTTTAAGAGTTTTTCTTGGCTAGAATATTCGCCAGAAGTGGATGCTGCATTTTGTCTTCCATGCTATTTATTTTCTAGAAAATCAAGTCCATTCACATCAGGAGGATTTCGCAATTGGAAAAAAGTGAATAATGGAAAGGATTGTGCATTTTTATCTCATGTGGGTAAATCTCTTAATTCTCCTCATAATATTGCTGTTAAGTCTTGTAAAGATTTGCTTAATCAATTATGTCACATTGACAAAGTATTGGCTAAGCAAAGCTCACAACAAGTTTTAAGCAATAGATTGCGTCTTAAAGCCTCTATTGATACTGTCAAATGGTTAACGTTTCAAGCTTGTGCTTTTAGGGGACATGACGAGAGTCATGAGTCTCAGAATCGAGGAAATTTTCTTGAAATGTTAAAATTATTAGCTTCTTACAATAAAGAAGTGGATGCAGTTGTTTTGGATAATGCTCCTCAAAATGCAATATACACATCACCTTCTATTCAAAAGGAAATTCTACATGTTTTTGCTAGAAAGGTGCAAAATGAAATTCGCAATGAGATTGGTAATGCAAAGTTTTGTTTGATTGTTGATGAAGCTAGAGATGAATCTAGAAGAGAACAAATGGCACTTGTTGTTAGATTTGTTGATAAGCATGGATTTGTCAAAGAAAGGCTAATAGATGTTGTTCATGTCAAAGATACTACTTCTGCTACTCTAAAACAAGAGATTTGTTCTGCATTATCTCATCACAATCTCAACATTCAAAATGTTCGAGGTCAAGGGTATGACGGAGCTAGTAATATGCGTGGAGAGTGGAAAGGGTTACAAGCTTTAATTATTCAAGAATGTCCTTATGCATATTATGTTCATTGCTTTGCTCATCAATTACAGCTAGCTCTTGTTGCTGCGGCTAAAGAAGTTGTTGATGTTCATGCTTTTTTCCAAAGTTTGAGTAATATTATCAATGTTGTGTGCTCTTCTTGCAAACGCAATGATGAATTACGATCTGCTTATGCAACTGAAATTTCCCATTTAGTTGCAACTAATCAAATTGAAACAGGAAGAGGAGCAAATCAAATTGGCACATTAAAAAGATCAGAAGATACCAGGTGGAGCTCTCACTTCAACTCAATTTGTAGCCTTTTACGTATGTTTGGAGCAACAACTTCAGTTCTGGAAGATTTGGCTACTAATGGATCTACATATTCTCAACGTGGTGATGCTACTTATGCTCTTAAATCTTTATTATCATTTGATTTTGTTTTCATTTTGCATATGATGAAAGAAATCATGGGAATCACTGATAAACTTTGTCAAGCATTGCAACAAAAATCTCAAGACATTTTGAATGCTATGCATCTGGTTTCTAGTACAAAGTCATTGATTCAACAGTTAAGAGATAGTAGTTGGGGAGCACTTTTGGAGAAAGTTAGTTCTTTCTGCAATGATCATGCTATTCAGATACCTGATATGGGTGCTTCTTTTAGTGACATAATTCGGTCTCGTCGTAAAAAGGATGTTGTCACTGTTGAACACCACTATCGTGTTGACATTTTTACTAGCGTGATAGATTTTCAATTGAAAGAGCTAAATAGTAGATTTAGTGAGCAAGCAACCGAGCTCCTCATACTGAGTACATCTCTAGATCCTAAAGATGCTTTCAAGTTATTCAGTGTTTGCAACATATGCAATCTTGTAAAGAATTTCTATTCTTTAGATTTTTCTGAGCAAGAAAATATTCAATTGGATTATGAGTTACAACATTATGAACTTGATGTGGTTAAAGCTCCAGATTTTCAGAATTTGTCTACTCTTGCTGAATTGTGTCAAAAATTGACAGAGACAGGAAAATCAAATATATATCCTTTAATTGATAGATTAATTCGTCTTGTTTTGACTCTTCCTGTGACAACAGCAACAACTGAACGGGCCTTTTCAGCTATGAAGATTATTAAAACAAGGCTTCGAAACAAGATGGAAGATGAATTTTTAGCAGATTGTATGATTGTATATATTGAAAAGGAAATTGCTTCAAAATTCACTTCAGAGATGATAATTGATGATTTTAGTTCCATGAAGCATCGTCGAGCAAGTTTAAAAATATCAAAATCTTAAAGTATGTAGTTGAACATTGACTTTTATATAATATAATTACTTTTTTGATATATATGCTACAAATCATATTTTGTTAATTTTTTGTTATATTTTATATTTAATTGGCCCCCCTCTTATGAAATTTCTGGTTCCGCCACTGCTCCCACGTGTTGACTTTCTATCTACAAAATTCATCTATTTATAATTATAACAAATAATCCTATTTCCAATAAAAATACAAATATTTTTTTCATATAAAAAAAACATCGCCGAATTATTTGGTTATTTTGAATAAAAACTGGATATGGTAATAAATTATAATAATAGAGAAACTCTATGTGACCATCAATATTTTACAATTTTGATCATCGTTTGATTATCATAAATACGAAATTATCAGTTATGTGTGTAAATTTTAAAAAATTTTAGTGTAAATTATATTGATTTATGTGTGTAAATTATTAAATTCTGATAAATATGAGTGTTAATTATATATTTTTTGTATGCAAACACTTAAAAATATAAGTATAAACTATTGTTGTTGTCAAGTGTTAGTCTAAAATTATGATGCAAATTATGCAAAATATGAATACAAACTCTGATAAATATAGTTACAAATTATATATTTTTGTGTATAAATTAAATACCTAAATATGAATACAAATTTAAATAACAATGCCAATGAATTATAATTGATATAATCTTTTCATACTCACTTAGAAATTGCGGATTAAAATCTTCATGTCTTTCAAAAAATAATAATATGTCAAAATATCAGATTATTTTGACCTGTTTCAATAGTAGGCCCAATTTGACATACTTTGTGATAATTGAATATATGATTGTTGCGAATAATTAATGACACTACATAATTGAAGCTTTTTTCTGCTAGGTTGCTGAAAGAAGAGCATAGTACTCAATTAGTTTAAGACAGAGATTTTGGCCTTAAATCATTCTGTCATCCTCCTTAATTTCACTCGAGTTGGCTATAATTGCGCCATGCTTAACCGTATTATCTAACTAAAGTTTGAGCAAGCCTTGCTAATAAATATTCTAATTAAGGGTATCAGTTATGGAAAAGTTAAATATATAGTTGACAATTTTTAATGTATTAATAATATGTTTGTTTTAAATAACAAACTATTTTATTGATTCTATTAGCGAAATTTTGATAAATCCATGAATATATTGAAACACTTTGACATTTTAATTAGAAACAGAAATCAATTAACATCTTAATTAAAGCACATTGGTTAGTAAAAAAAAAAAAGCATATTGGTTGTGAAACTGGCACGTCATTTGAAAGTCAGTATGAACAATAATAATTACAGCCATTATTAGTAAAAACAAAATAGCTTTTGGGAGAAAAGATAATGAGGTGATGTACTTTGAATTAAAAATAGCAGCTCATATCCCTATAGCAATTACTTGCAAGAATCCAACAAAACTAAAGATGATCAAGTAAATGTTTAAATAATTAATTCATAAAATTTCATATTTGAATTAAGTTAATTTTTCAAACTTGAATCAATTTGGTATTTAATATATTTTTTAAAAATCAAACTAGTCTTTACAAAAATGTACGTAAGACTGTATTTATTTTTTAGAATAGAATAAGATAGAATACTGAGAATAAAACACAAAAAATAAATATAATACAAAATTTAATATTTTTTGTATTTTATTTGGTGATAAACTAAAACAAATTATGAAAATTCAATTTATTCTTATTTTCTTCATTCAAAAAATTTGAGAAGAAAAATATAATAATAAAAAATTAATAAAAATAATAAAAAATAAATTATAAATAAAATATACTAATTCAGTATCTTTAAATACAATATTTTTATCTATATCTTATCTTATCTATCAATTGTTAAATATAATTTTATATCTTTGTATCTTTAGCTTGGTATCTCGTCTTGTGATCAGACACATCCTAAAAAAATGTGTGCTAGCTAATATAGTGTAGATAGTTATTAAGTGCCAAAGTGTTGCTCGAAGAATGACCATGTTGTATTTATTCTTGTGTCTCCAAATATAATTTGTATTGATATTTTTTATCTTATATTATTTAAAATTATCTTATATAAATTAATATTTAAAATTTTATATAAATAATATTTTTAATTATATATTTGTTATATTTAAGTTTTTATAATTATTTTAATAAAAATTAATAAATATTAAACAAATAATTTTAGACGAGTTAGATTGATATTTTTATTGCCTGCTAAATATTATTGGTAATTATCGTACCTCCATAAAACAAACAAAGCTTTTTTCTTCCAACCGAGTTGATGATGTCATCTTCCACATTAGGTAGCTGTTAAAGTGGGAAGAAAGTGTTGGTAGAGACAAACATGATTCAAAGATAAAATATTGAATAATATCACGTTGATTCAAATGTGGAAAACTAAATTAAACATTTACTCAAAGGCCTTTGTTGTTGATGGGTTATTTGTCTTAATCAAATTTTAGAGAATAAATAATTTATTATTGGTCAGCAATAAATCTTTAAATAAAATTCAGTATTGTTTCGGATTAATTTTTAACTTATCGAATTAAGAAATACTGTAAAAAATAAAAAATAATAATAACTTACTTCTGTACAAAAAAAATCTTATATTAAGAAATGAAGGAAAATTGATTATTAGTTTTTGAAATTATAAAATATTAATTGCATATATATATTTTTGCACTTTCATTAGTACTACTAGTTAGAAAAACTTTATGATGTTAAAAGAACATTGACAACATTTTTGGTTAGTTAAGTCCCCAACACAAATAGTGCCACATAATATAATTAATCATCCATGAGGTATAGTATATGATAATAGTAGATAACCTTGTCTTCTAATCATATTATTATATGGGGTTAATTCCCATTTGTAGAAATAGAGTACATTTATAGCTAGTCATTTATTTTTTTATAATTGAAAAAGTAGTCACTACTATATTATCAATAGTAAATATTTTAGTTTTGATGATAATTTTAATTTTTAAAAAAGTAATAGTTACATAATCTAATTCAATGTGTTTTATTTCGAATTTGAATTTTTTAAAATTAAGAGATTGATAAAATGATAAAGTAAAAAATTGATCACTATTAAATTTATAACTTCTATCATTTATAAATTCTACTATCTTAATTTAAAATAACCTAATTTCTTACTTTACTAGTTCCTTTATTTTAGAGGCTTGATTCCTTTATTTCAACCCTAATCAATATGTTCAATATCCTTTTTGTACCCACTCTCTGAGAAACTTTCTCTTCAAGAAAGTGAGATAACCTCATAACCATAAGCATATGGTCAATTTCAACACGATTATATTATGTGTACATCAAAATCAGTCACAAACATTAGTTATCAGTATAAAATACATTGAAATATAAATACACATTAAAAATAAATTAAATTACATATTTATTTATACACAAATACATTAATAATTAATTTTGGTGTGCGAATCACATTTTTTATTTCAACATCATTCATTGGAGAATTAGACTACTATATAATATGTATATGTATTCTCTCTCTCATTGTTGAGTAGTGGCAAACCAAGAATTGAAGAAAAATATAGAGCATAAAGATGCTTGTCCCATTATTATTTTTGGCTTTCAAAATCAAATTCAATAATAATGCATGGGCCACAAGAGTGATGAAAGTAAAGAGAAAAATGTCAGAGGTGGGGAGAAATTAAACCATAAACCCAAGTTGGAGTGGAGAGGTTATAAAAGAAGATCTAGAAAGGGAAATGTGATCCATACCTCAGCGTGACCCTTTCCCTTTTATTTTGCCTTTTGCTTTTCTTTCTTTAACCCTATATAAATATTACCCCAATACATATATACTTTGTACCATTTTTTTTAACTGCTAAAGGTGGCATTATTAGTTTATAGTAAGGTGTATTTAATTAGTAAACAGTTAAACTATAAAAAATAACAATCACAAGCTCATTCTTATAATATAAATAATTCTAAACAATACAAGAAACAAATAATTTCAATGATTTAAAAAGCATGACAAAAAAATATAATATTTTTTTATAACAGCAAAGAACTTTTATATTTAATTAGTAAATAACTTGTGAATTTGGATAACTATTTAGAAAGTATATGTAAAAATTTAGAAAAAAAAATTGATCTTTAGATTTTTTCATTTTCTAAAAAAATTTGGTTGTTCACAGAATAAAAATCGAAAAATAATTATTTAACTTAAAATCATTAAATTTTAGATATGAAAAAAATATTTTTCTATTAATACTTACAAAAATTAAATTAAAATATTTTTTGAGAATATATATATTTTATCTGATTATTTTTGTTACATTCTTAAAATTCTTAAAAATTTATTCGTTGTCAATATTTTTTTTAAATTATTTTTGTTAATATAGTAAAATTTGGTGTACGATTTTAGTAGTTTATTGTTTATAAAAAGAATGTATAAGATATGTCACGATCAAGATGCATGAGGCTACTGCAAAATAATTGTAAAGTGTTGTGGTGTTGTTTGATTCTCTAGGTGACATTACTATATATATTGTCTTGTTTAATTTGTGACATGCTTCTTTAGTTTGCATTGTGTACCCTTCTTCGCGTGCCAATCCCATGTCACCTTTTGGGTACATAACTTTAATCTTGTAAATATAATGGTTAAGATCAGAACATTAAAAGACGAAGAAAAATGAAAATGAAAATACAAGTTAATGATTATATTTTAATTTGTTATATCACTAACATAATTACAATGACAAAGTGTAGCTATTAATCTATATGTTAGGTGCTAGGGAAAGGGTGGTGTATGAAGTATGTACAGAAACATATTCAAATTTTAAATTCATGGTTAGTGAAAATAAAAACAACAACAACAACCATCCAATATGGCAATAAATATTCTTATATATAGTTAAGAAAGGGTGGTAATTCTTTTTTTTTTCATTGTATTATAATGGAAAAATTGAGTATGAATTCCACTTTAAAGTAAAATAGTAATATTAAGAAAGCCAAAAAAAAGTTAGAATTTATTTTATTTAATATTTATTAATTATACAAACATTTAAAAATGCTTTTATTACTGATTTTAGTCAAATTTACATGTATATATAATAATAATTGTAATATTGTTTTTGGTCAAACATATTTTGGTATTAAATGTGTATGTAAATAAAAAAGTGGGAGATAATGGGTGAGGTGGCACGCGGTTTTGCAAAATGGAGGTTCGGAGTTTTTAATTGAAAATCCGAAATGTAAAATAGCAATGGTGCTGCTGCCTCTGCCGCCATGCAAATTGTCCTTCCATTATTCTTCTATGTCTCCGCTGATTTCGCTAATAAAACAAATAGAAATGGTATTTATTTATTTATTTATTTGTTGCATAAATATGGAAATTAAAAGGTCTTGTAGGATTTTGATTTCATAAAAGGGGGTTCTCTCTTCTCTACCGCAATTGTCGCACGAGGCGCTATCAATTAAGTAAACACACAACAAAAAAAGTCTACATTCTTCTTCTTCTGACTGAACCAGAACTAGACCCGACCCGACCGGAATTCCTTATGGGATGCGTTAGCTCCAAGCAGGCGGTCTCCGTGACACCTGCGATCGACCACTCCGGGTCATTCCGCCCCAATGCCGCCGACTTCTCCGACACCAACAACAAGAACAACGAGAGGACTGACTCGTCTGTTCTGACTCGGAGTGAGTTGGGCGAGTCAGGTAGGACCAGTTCTACTGCCTGCGAATCCCTCAGCTTCAGGCTCGGAAACCTCCACAAGTACGTCGAGGGAGAGCACATCGCCGCCGGTTGGCCTGCCTGGCTCAGTGCCGTCGCCGGCGAAGCCATCCACGGCTGGATTCCCCTCCGCGCCGACGCATTCGAGAAACTCGAGAAGGTCCACACATGATAACATACAAAACTGGCCTCAATTATGGTTTATTATCCTGAAATTTGAATGTTGAGTTTTTTTTTGGTGAATAGATTGGTCAGGGTACTTATAGCAGCGTGTTCAGGGCGAGGGAGCTTGAGACGGGGAAGATAGTGGCGTTAAAGAAGGTCCGGTTCGACAATTTCGAGCCGGAGAGTGTTCGGTTTATGGCGCGGGAGATAACCATTCTGAGGAGGCTTCATCATCCCAACATCATAAAGCTGCAGGGCTTGATCACTTCCAGGTTATCATGCAGCATATACCTTGTTTTTGAGTACATGGAGCATGACATCACGGGCCTCTTGTCAAGTCCTCAGGTCAAATTTACCGAACCACAGGTCTGCTTTTTCCTAATTGTCAATTTCTCATTGTAATTTCTTTGTAGCAGTGACAGAATCAGCTGCATTCTGCAGCAATTGATGATACTATGATGTGATTTACAAATGTGTAGCTAAGGTTTAGTAGTTACAGTTGTTTGACGGAGGAGGTTATTTTTGGTGTGCAGATTAAGTGCTATATGAAGCAGTTGTTGTCTGGTCTCCAGCATTGTCATTCCAGGGGTGTCATGCACCGGGATATCAAGGGATCCAATCTTCTGGTGAATAATGAAGGGATACTCAAGGTGGCTGATTTTGGATTGGCCAACTTCTCCAGTTCTGCCTACAGGCATCCCCTCACCAGTCGAGTTGTCACTTTGTGGTATCGGCCTCCGGAGCTTTTGCTGGGTTCAACGGATTATGGCCCTTCTGTTGATCTCTGGAGTGTTGGCTGCGTTTTCGCTGAGCTACTTGTTGGGAAACCTATACTTCAGGGGAGAACAGAGGTACCAAGCTCTTTCAAAATATGTGAATTCCCATTATATAATGATGATGTTACTAGAAGATGGAAAACTTAATAGAATGGATTCTTTGTTAAACTTAAAAGCTTACATCAGTTTTGCCATTCAGCCATTGTATAAAAAGATATAAAACGAAAACAACAACAACAATATGACAACCCCTCAACCCTCAAGGTAAGAATGCTTGAGTTTGTCTGATAAGATTCCTTTTAACATTTTGGACCTACTTTTACAAGTGCAAAGAAGTATTGCCAGCAAGGGGCTATAAAATTTCATCAGTTCACAAAGTTATAAATATTCTCTTTTGGCCTAAAGACCATTATTTTTTTTTATAAAAGTTACTTGATGGTTAGGTACTTTATTTATTTATTTATTTTTTTACCATAACTTCATGATATCTAGCAGCTTTGGTATTGGACATCTTTGGTATAAAGCTTGTTTGGTTGCATCATTGATCTCATTGATTGATGCTTATAAATAATGTAGGGCAATTAAAGAGAAATATTGGATTGGATCTGATCAAATATAAGTTGGGTCAGATGAATGCTGATCATATTAAGTTTAATAAAATGAGATGAATGCTAAGCATACTAAGTTTAATAAAATGAATCAACTATGATTGACAATTCCCAAGCTATGTTTCAACTGTTTTTCTGAGAATCTTACACATTTGTCATTGTTACACATACAGGTTGAACAATTGCACAAAATCTTCAAGCTTTGTGGCTCCCCGCCTGATGAATACTGGAAAAAGACTAGACTTCCTCATGCAACTTTGTTTAAGCCACAACAAGCATATGATAGTTGCCTCCGACAGTCCTTTAAAGATTTGCCTTCTTCCAGTGTAAATCTGCTGCAAACTCTTCTTTCCGTTGAACCATACAAGCGTGGGACTGCCGCATCTGCTCTCTCATCAGAGGTAGCCTGATTTTATTTTTGTTGGAAATTCCTGGTTTATTGATTATCTGAACTTTTTTGTTTTATCTGCACACGTTATTTTTTTTTCCTGCTGTTAGTCCTAAATATAAAACTATTCATTATGCATCTACTGTGTTTATGACTAATTTTTGGAAAGATGATTTCAAATTCTTCTACTACTTTCAGTATTTCAAAACAAAACCTCATGCATGTGAGCCATCAAGCTTGCCGACGTACCCGCCTAGCAAGGAAATTGATGCAAAACACAGAGAGGAGTCAAGGTGAGAACTGATCACTGATCTTTACTATAGTTATTGGTAAACAATGGTTTAGTTGATCATATTTCCTCTAATGCTTCTGGATTATCTCTTATATGGAATACGAGAATATCTGCAAGTGCATTTCACTTGAGTCTGCTACAATGCTCGGATATCAGCAGATACATTGAACAAAGTTTATGCTTTGCGATTTCCATTCCCTTTGAGCATTATTTGTATATGTTTTAATAATGAAATCATATTGTGATGAACTTTCAGGAAAAAGGTCACTGGACGAGCTCGAGGAACTGAAAAAAGAAAGCCATCAAGAAAGGCCCTTGGATTCAATAAACTAACTCCAGCAGAGGTTTTTCTTGATTTCTTACGTCATTATGTTTCTTCTTAAAGGCGTGCACACTGATCGCAGGAAAGGTCTGGTAGTTAAATTAATTCTGACTTACCATTGCTATTATAGGATTTGGCAAGTCAAACTCAAGCTTCCCATAAGGTCAATGGTAGATCTGTTTCCATCCTTCAAGAACAAAAGGCTAACACAGGTGAGGAGGAACAAAAGCCAGCTAGTGGTAAACTTGAAGATGCTTCCCATATGAAGAATTCATCTCAAGAAGATATTCCCTTTTCTGGGCCATTACAAGTTTCATCATCAAGTGGCTTTGCATGGGCAAAAAGTCGTAAAGATGACGCTTCAATTCGATCCCACTGTCGAACTATTTCGAGAGGACATATTTTCAACCTGTCAGAAACTTCTACACTAAAATCAAGGAATAATTTGGATAACAGAAACCAGGAAAGTAAGGAGTCTTCTGGGAGGCGCACCAACTCTAGAGGCAGCGACCTACTTGACTTATCTAAGATATCAATGCAGAATCCGTGGAATAGGTTTGATCGCCCAGATTCATTTGATGCTTCCGATGAGTACCATTCGCAAGAACTATCTATGGCACTTTATCATAGAGAAGATTCAGCATCGAAGAGAAGTAATCTGGTAAGTTGCACTTTATCTATGTTATAAAACACGTGATATCACCTTTCAATTTTATGGTAGTTTCCCGCACTGTGCTTTGCCTTACTTGTATCAAACTCTTGAATGATGCGCCATTTTTATTTTATCCTTGCATAGACATTATTCTAATTTGATTTCATCCTTACAGAGTTTTCAGGATCAAGGAGAGAAGGTTGAATATTCCGGACCCCTTCTATCTCAGATGCACACAGTTGATGAGCTCTTAGAAAAACATGAGCGTCATATCCGACGCACAGTTCGAAGATCATGGTTTCAAAGAGGTATATAACTGCCTTTTTACCCTTGAAAGAAGCTACTGGTATAATTACTGCCATTTTTTTGTGCTTAGACTAGAAATCACAAAAAGAATATAAGCAAAACTATACTATTCCAAAGCTAATAATTTGACTTGACATAAATGAAACCACTCTTAAGAAGAACTGAAGTGTGGCATTTCTTGATAATCTGTGATCCCTCGATTGCAGCTAAGAAGCATGGGAAGTAAATGCAAAGTTAGATATAAAGAAGGCAATCTCCAATCCTCCAACTGCACTGCTAAAAGCAGCAAACGAACAACAAAATCGTTCTAACTCGGAGTATTTAGCTCCATGATTTGTTACCAGGAAGCTGGGAGACTCAACAACTTGAGGAACATGGCACTTTCAAATCAACTTAAAACATCCGATTTTTGGTCATTTTATTCATTTAGTTTAGGTTATAGATGAAAATTTTCTGTATGATTTAAGTTCTTCTCCCTTCTTATAATTAGCCATTGTTAATTGTTATCTAATTTCAAGGCTTGTCTGGCATTTGTATATATTTCACTTGCCGTGACTGGCTTGAGGTTCTGTTGTAGCTATTTTTGGCTCCAAAATGAATCAGATATAGTAATTTCATTATCTGGGAACTCCTAGTGAGCAAGGATACATAATTCTACTAATATCCTAATGTATATTGGAAACTGCTGTTTTCTCATTTTTTTAGGATTGCCATTTTAGATGATTTAAATGAAAAAGTTGAAGAAAACCAAAATTTCACGCGAAAGATTTAACTTGTAAGATCTTAACTAGCTTGAGCTTAAATTTGATATACATGCGGGATAAACTGCAACTCGATTGTCGATCTATTTCAGTAGCCAATAATGAAATAGGAATATTTTATAAATAATATATACCATTTAATCACTACATACTACAAAGTATATAGACGTATGTTTTTATAATAATGTGTGTTTCAGCTTTTGTATTTGGCTTTCGTCCTTCTTTTTTTTTTTCCTTTTCAATATTATGTTTTTCATACCTATTGTGAGTCAATATTTTTTAATGATAATTATTAGTAAATACTATAATATAAATGAAAAAAATATACATTAAGGACCTTAGGGTTGAGAAGTCGAATATGTCTATTTTAATTTGTTATTGAACTTGGATTATGTCTTCTTCCCCAGTACTTCACACTATAATTGTAATTTGTGACTTTTACCAACTTCTATTATAGAGGGATATAATTTGGTGATAAACCCATGATTAGATTGTAGATACTCTTTATAGTTTCACCATGAAAGAAAGAAAGATTTATAGGCAATAATAAATATCAAGGTAGACGTCTGAAAAAGTCCAACATTTTAGTTATGTCTCCCTATCAGCAAACAAGGGCCACACGTTTTGTTGACTAAGTGATATGTCATCAATAAGATGCTTCATGCACAATGTGAAATTTGAACTCCCAACACTTATTTAAACAGACCAGTAAGTTAAATTGTTATTTAACGATTCTTAACTATCAACTTTATATTAAGATAATTACATACGAACTTTTATTATATTAGATGCATTGTGAAATATTTGTTAACATTCTTTTGTATATATATGCAGTTTTAATTTCTTATGTACAACTTTTTTGCGAAATAAAAGTATAGTTAGAAATATGAGGTGTTGTTTCTATTCAATTTATGGTAAGGGAAGCTATATTAGGAAGAAATTATTAATTACCACGATAGCTTGTAATGTTGACGAGGGTTAATTAGAAAATATAATGTCATGTGCAAGGGGTTGAGAATCATATGAATATATGGATAAAGTGATGGACATGTTTTGAAAGTGACGCGATGAATAAAGTGATTATTTGAATGGACGTGTTAGGTGTAAGTGATATAAGTAGAAACGTAATTATTTGTTGTAATACGATAATTATATAAGATAATTAAATATTTGATTGTATGGCACGTGGAAGGAAGGAGCAGGTGAGGTGGTATCTGGTATGCGCACCAGAAAACGGTTTCAGTTTGCATTGTGTTCCATGAATTCCTCTTTCACGTTTCCATGCATTTTTTTTGCATGTTCTCGTCCTCAGCTCGTCCTCTTCGTCTTCGTCGTCGTTGAAAATCATACATTAGGTCACACTTTCTTCTTCTTCTTCTTCTCTTCTTCTCTTCTTCTCACTCATATCATCATTATTCTCCTTTCTCACTACAACACTACCCTTCTTCAATTCCCTCCTCTATTATTCTAATTAATTATTATTTATCATCTCTCACCATTTCCATTAACCCCCCTTTTTTACTTACAAATGTATATATTTAAATTTCTCTAGAATTTGTTGGCAATAATTAATATAGTCACCTTCTTTTTGTACGGGGTTGATTAATTTGCATCATCGATATTGAGAAATTGGACAAGATTGGGCGATTCATTTGGAAAACGAGTCGTATAGAATGCCAGAGTATTGATTTTGGATTAAGGGATTGGAATTTTGATCGGTTTGGATCCCAGAGGGGAAGAAACAGCGCCATCCCATGGCGCTGTTCAAAAAGTTCTTCTACCGGAAGCCGCCGGATCGACTCCTTGAGATCTCCGAGAGGGTCTTTGGTACGCATGCATTCCCATTCTTACATTTTTCCAATTTCTTATTACGATGCATTTCCTTCTGATACGTTACGCTTGTTCTTGGTTAATTTTGGAACAATGCATATGTATGTGAATTTATATACGCACATGGTAATGTGGTAGTTATAGTTATTACAATGCAGAGCCTTATTGTTATAATGTGCTTCTAAGAATGGAATGGATTGGATTTTGTTGCATTCATTCCCTCTTCTGTTTGGGTCAGCTGGATATGGGGTTCTTCAGAGTGTGATAGATAGCATCTGGAATCGGATACTAATTAAGGGTTTAACCACTACTTTAGAGAACATATGATGATACATCAATCATTCATTGAATGATTCTTGCAGTCTTATAGTAGAGTTTGGAATGACAGTTTGCATGGTGGCTTTGTAGTTATAGATTTTGATAAAAGTCTTAAGGCTGTAATTTGCTGGATCTCGAGCATGATATTATTGGTTGTGGTTAAGCAATCCAACCCAATGAGAATTTATATGCTGGAATAGGGGATAGTCGTATATATCTTGAATAAATAGAATGGTTAGTCTATTTGTTACTGCATCTTGATATGAAATGTGTATTGTTCCTGTAACCACCATGTGCCAGCTTTTAATAGAAGGTTTTTTTTTTCTTTTGCTGTAGTTTTGGAAGGCATTCTTTAAAGTGGAATATAGGTTTAAGACTTCAATGGAAATAAAATATTGAATGTGGATATTTGTTTCTTCTGGTCACCAACTACTTTATTGCCATAATATGTTACCACTGAACCTTCTCTCTCTTTTTTTCTTTGTTTCTTCCCCATGGTGGTGATAATTCTGGAAGATATGCTTTAAAGTTAAGACCATTACACATCAGCATGTTATCGAACTCAATTTATTTTTTCTTTGTGAGACTATTGTTCCTAGACAACTTATGCTCTAAGATAACTGCTTCAATTAAATTTTAGTAAACTAAAGAAGGTATTTGCCAGCTTGAATTAGTTTATCTGATATGCACTTAAGGTCTTTGGATTTTTAAGATTCTGGTTATAATGGAAATAGAACTCTTGTATTACATAGTGCAACATGTTACTTATATTTGTTATGTATTTTTTTTCAGTATTTGACTGTTGCTTCTCGGCGGATGTGTTGGAAGAAGAAGCATACAGAGATTATATAGGGAATATAGTAGCACAGCTAAAAAATCAATATTTTACAGATGCTTCAATCATGGTATTCAATTTCAGAGAACGGGAAACGCGGAGCCAGATGTCAGATGTGTTGGCACAATTTGACATGTTGACGGTTATGGAGTACCCTCGGCAATATGCGGGTTGTCCGTTACTCCCTCTGGAGCTTGTGCACCATTTCTTCCGATCAAGTGAAAGCTGGATGTCTGTGGAGGGGCAGCAAAACGTGGTGTTATTGCATTGCGAAAGGGGGGGTTGGCTTGTCTTGGCGTTCATGCTAGCAGGTTTTCTTTTGTACAGGAAGCAGTATACAGGGGAGTTGAAGACTCTTGAAATGTTGTACAAGCAAGCATCTAGAGAAGTCTTGCAACTCTTTTCTCCTTTGAATCCCCAACCTTCTCAGTTGAGATATCTCCAGTATGTTTCCAGAAGACAATTGGGTTCTGAGTGGCCTCCACAAGAAACACCCTTGCTTTTGGACTATTTGATCCTCAGAAACCTTCCATTGTTTGATGGTGGAGAAGGTTGCAGGCCTATTGTTCGTGTCTATGGTCCAGACCCTACAAGACCTGACAATAGTAGCTCTAAAATTCTTTTCCGAACTCCAGGTTCCCTCGTTCAACACTACCCGCAGGTGATGTAACATTATGTTATTCTTCAATTGATAAGAATTAATTCGATGTCATGTCTTCTAAGAAATTTTAACCACAGGCAGAATGTACGCTCGTGAAAATTGATATCCATTGTCGTGTTCAAGGGGATATTGTTCTTGAATGCATACATTTGAGTGAAGATTTAGTTGGGGAGGAAATGATGTTTAGAATAATGTTTCATACTGCATTTGTTCGCTCAAACACATTGATCTTGAGTCGTGACGATATTGATGTTGTGTGGGATTCAAAGGAGCAGTTCCCCAAGGACTTTAAAGCAGAGGTAATTTTACCTTTTATTTATTGTTACTACTTTTATGTTATGTCATCGTCATTAAAACCACACTCCGTATTTGCATCAGGTGCTTTTCTTGGACGCTTATGCTCTTGTACATAATCTATCTCCAATCAACGTAAGCCGAGATGTAAATGACAGTGAGAGTGATTCACCGGATGAGTTTTATGAAGTGGAAGAGATTTTTACGAATGCAATTGATGCACTTGAAGGTAGAGGAGAATTTGGCTCTCCTATGGTCCGTGATGATAGAAGTCATATAGACATTTGAAAAGATTCTTCAGATCCTCAAGCTTCTACTTTAGAAGATGGGAGTCACCAACATATGGTCCGTGATGATAGAAGTCATATAGATATTGATCCTCAAGCCTTTACTTCAGATGATGGGAGTCACCAACATATGGTCCATGATGATAGAAGTCATATAGACATTTGGAAAGATTCTTCAGATCCTCAAGCTTCTACTTCAGATGATGGGAGTCACCAACATATGGTCCGTGATGATAGAAGTCATATAGATATTGATCCTCAAGCCTTTACTTCAGATGATGGGAGTCACCAACATATGGTCCATGATGATAGAAGTCATATAGACATTTGGAAAGATTCTTCAGATCCTCAAGCCTCTACTTCAGATGATGGGAGTCACCAACAGGAGGTTGAAAGGGTACAATCCGATATTAATACAGTTAAAGACATTGCTGTTGCCTCTACTTCAGATGATGGGAGTCACCATCAGGAGGTTGAAAGGGTAGAATCCAGTATTAATACAGTTAAAGATATTGATGTTGATGATGTCAAATACAAGTTTCAAGAGATAGCAGATTTGGATCCTCATGAGGTTAAAGATATTATTGTGGATGAGGTCGAGATTAAGTCGAATTCAATTGCAGACAAGATGGATTTAGAAGATGAGATAACAATTATAAACAAGAAATTTGATGAAAGGGAAGAAAAGCATGATCTTTCTATGTCACATTCTGATCATAAACTACATCCATCTACTGAAAAGAAGCATCATTCTCCCAAGTTAAAGATTAAACATCATGAACAACATAGTCACGAACAACATGGTGCTGAGACAAAACATCGCCACGAACAACATGGTGCCGAGGCAAAGCATAAACACGAACATAGTGTTGAGGCAAAGCATCAGCACGAACAACAGGGTGTTGAGGGAAGACGACATCATCAGGAACATAATGAACATCATGGTCACGAGGGAAAGCATGCAAAGGCAAGTGTAGCAGCTAAGTGGATTCCAAGTAACAAGGGTTCTTACCAGGATTCAATGCATGTATATTATCCAGCGTCAAGCCCCCATTACGTACCAACGAGTCCTCGAGGAAGGTCTCATAGTATTTCCCATCTTTCTGAGTTGAAAAGTCCTAAAGGGAGGAGCACTTCAAAATCTTTAGAACATATAGAACTTGATACTACCTCTCCATCATCATCCTCACCTTCACTTAAAGACCCACCTCTTGAGTCAACCACTCAAGAACCACACCTTAATTCAAATCCAATACTTCTGCCAGTACCTCCTCCACCCCCACCCCCACCCCCACCCCCATCTAGTAGACTACCTACAACTCCTTCTCCTCCTCCCCCTCCGCCTCCACCTCTACCCCCACCCCCACCCCCACCTCCATCTAGTAGACTACCTACAACTCCTCCTCCCCCTCGGCCTCCACCCCCACCCCCACCCCCACCTCCATCTAGTAGACTACCTACAACTCCTCCTCCTCCTCCCCCTCGGCCTCCACCCCCACCCCCTTCAATATCATCTTTTGACCATAGAGACCAGTTTGTTTATCCATCCGTATCTGTAGTTGGGGAATTATCAAATGTAGTCTCCCTTTCTAATTCACCACCACCCCTCCACCTCCACCTCCACCACTACCACCACCTTTTTCAAAATATGGAGTTCCAACAATTCCTCCACCTTCCCCTCTCTATATTCCCTTTACACAAGAAGATCCTAGACATCTTCTCTTGCCAACCTCCACTACATCATTTCAAGTTCCACCACCACCACCTTTACCACCATCATCCTTGGCTTTACCATCCTTCACTAATGTAGATAGTAATCCACCACCACCCTCTCTTTTACCTGAATGTCTACCAACACAACCTCCATCTCCCTTGATTACATGTCCACCACCGCCACCGCCACCGCCACCACCACCGCCACGGCCTCTACCCCCACCCATTTCAAGTAAGGCTTCACCGCCACCACTACATTCTTCTCCATTAAATGAATTACTTGAAACACCACCACCACTATTTCCTTCATCAAGTGGAGCACCACCTATACCACAACCTCCTCCACCAACACCAGCACTTCCTTCATCAAGTGGAGAACCACCTGCTCCTCCATCAAATGCACCACTATCAACACCACCATCACTACTTGCTTCATCAAGTGGTGCACCACCTATACTACCACCAGCTCTTCCTCTATCACACGAAGCAGCAGCACCACCACCATCACTTCCTTCGTTAAGTGTAGCACTACACATGCCACTACCTCGCCCTCCTCCACCAATTTATAGAAATCAACCTCCTCCACCTCCTCCAATGAATGAATCACCCTCTCCTCCACCCACTCCTCCGCCTACTCCTCCGCAACCTCCAATGCATGCTATATCCCCTCTGACAATGCATGCAGCACTATCTCCTCCCCCACCTTCTCCGCCACCTAGTGCTCCTCCCTCACCTCCAAAGCCTGCAGCACTACCTCTTCCTCCACCTTCCACGCATGCAGCACCATCACCTTCGTCAGCTCCGAATCATACAACACCACCTCCAATGCATTCAGCACCACCACCTCCGCCACCTCCTCCCCCACCCCCAATGCATTCGGCACCACCACCTCTGCCACCTCCAACGCATGCAGCACCACCTCCTCCCCCACCCTCAATGCATTCGGCACCACCACCACCTCCGCCACCTCCGATGCATGCAGCACCACCTCCTCCTCCGCCACCTCCGCTGTCTACAATGCATGCGGCGTCACCTCAGATGCATGGAGCAACACCTCCTCCACCACCTCCGCCGCCGCCGCCGCCGGTGCATGCCGCGCCATCTGGGGTAAATGCAGCACCACCTCCTCCTCCGCCACCTCCGCCGTCTACAATGCATGCGGCGTCACCTCAGATGCATGGAGTAACACCTCCTCCACCACCTCCGCCGCCGCCGCCGCCGGTGCATGCCGCGCCACCTCGGGTAAATGCAGCACCACCTCCTCCTCCGCCACCTCCGCCGTCTACAATGCATGCGGCGTCACCTCAGATGCATGGAGCAACACCTCCTCCACCACCTCCGCCGCCGCCGCCGCCGGTGCATGCCGCTCCACCACGGGTAAGTGCAGCACCACCTCCTCCGCCACCTCCTCCACTTCCAATGTCAGGAGCGCCACCACCTCCACCACTTCCAGAAGGCCGTGGCCCACCTCCGCCACCTCCAATGCCCAGAGCACCACCGCCACCTCCAATGCCCGGAGCGCCACCACCTCCACCACCTCCATTTCCCGGAGCACCACCGCCACCTCAGATGCCCGGGGCGCCACCTCCTTCACCTCGAATGCCCGGAGCGCCTCCACCTCCTCCAATGCCTGGAGCACCTCAGCCACCTCCACCTCCAGATGGAGGTCGAGGACCAGGCCCTCCTCCGCCTCCTCCTCCTGGAAGTCGAGGACCAGGCCCACCTCCGCCTCCTGCTCCTGGACGTGGTGGCCCAGGCCCACCTCCGCCTCCTGGTAGTCTTCCAGGTGGTGGACCTCCACCGCCTCCCATGGGAAGAGGTGGTGGAGCTGCTAGAGGGCGTGGGCTCACACGTACTACAGCGATGCCTCGACGATCCCCTTTTAAGCCTTTGCATTGGAGTAAGGTTAGCAGGGCAATGCAAGGGAGCTTATGGGAAGAATTGCAAAGAAGTGCGGAACTTCAAACGTAATCATTTGAATTTCCATTCTCTCTCTATATAATTTCAATTTCAATATCCTTTACTTAATAGTGTATTAATTGTTTGTTTTACATTCAATCTTAGTGCACAAGAGTTTGACGTTTCAGAGCTGGAGAAGCTTTTTTCTGCAAGTGCTCCAAAAGCTGCTGATAAATCTGCCAAATCCAAAGCTGCTGCACCCAAAACTGATAAAGTCCAGTTGGTATTCTCTTCTTCTATATATGAATACTCTCCAAATTCATTTTTCATGTTTGCTTTTCACTCATTCAATTATGTATTTGTACTCTTCATTGAAGATCGATTTACGAAGGGCCTATAATACTGAAATTATGCTCACAAAGGTTAAGATGCCACTTCCTGACATGATGGTAATTAAGCTCATTCTTTTCATATAGGCTCCCTCCACTACATTTTTCGCTTTCTTTCCTAACAATTTTAATACATATTCTCAGGCAGCAGTGCTAGCCATGGATGAGACGGTGTTAGATGGTGATCAGGTGGAAAATCTCATCAAATTTTGTCCTACTAAAGAGGAGATGGAAACTTTGAAGGTGATGGCCTTATTAAAAATATATGCATAATTTCTTGGATCTTGTTATGATGGCAGTGAGGGGATCTTGCTTCTCTGGCATTTGATGTTCTTATTACTATCACATTGCCTATAAATAAGGCTTAGCTTTTGTAATTCCTTGGATTTTGTTTTCTAATTTTGGTTCATCTTGATTATGCTTATTTAGGGATACACTGGTGACCCGGAGGCTTTAGGAAAATGTGAACAGGTGTGTTAATAAGTTCTTTCAACCAATGTATCATTCTATATTGGTTGTGAGGGAAACATATATTGAACTTATAAGAGGTTCCTCTGTTAATTGATAAGCTAATTGATTCAAGTGTTTGTGTCTTCAAAAATTGACTTATAAAAAAGGCTATTTTGGTATTTGTTAGTTCAAGCTAAGGACCAGCCTGTGTAATATTTTCATGTTCTTGTTATGCTTCAGTATTTTATGGAGCTGATGAAAGTGCCAAGAGTGGAGGCAAAATTAAGAGTGTTCTCTTTCAAGATTCAGTTTGGGACTCAGGTTTGCTGACTCTCAAGGTGTTTTGTCTGAATTTGTTTTCAATTTGGTTTTTCTTGTTTCACTTCACTTTATTTTTTTCCACTTGATGCAGGCTGAAGACTTCAAGAGGAGTTTAAACACTGTGAACTCTGCCTGTGATGAGGTACTTGATAATTTGCTTACAAAATTAATAAAAGTTTTATTATTATTTATTTATTTTTCTTGTATTTTTGTGGACTGGTACATTTTGCTTTCATAATAGGTCCGAAATTCAGTTAAACTGAAGGAGATTATGAAGAAAATTCTTTATTTGGGTAACACATTGAATGAAGGCACTGCAAGGGGTATGTTCTTTTAACTATCTTCTAGAACCAATTTCAATCATGATCACAAATTGAACTGATAGTAGGTGTAAAAATATTTGTACTTGCATGGTACAGGAGCTGCAGTTGGGTTCAAGTTGGATAGTCTCTTAAAGCTTACTGACACTCGAGCTACTACGGGTAAAATGACACTGATGCATTATCTTTGCAAGGTATAAGTTCCATTTGCAATGCATAATCTAAAGAATTTTGTCAGAGTACAATAAAGGATGAATCATCTACCAAAAAATGCTTATTTAAAACTGCAGGTCCTGGCTGAAAAGTCTCCATCACTCCTTGATTTTCACCTTGACCTAGTTAACCTGGAAGCAGCCACTAAGGTGATGATTTGTTTTTGGCTCTTGTATCCACATCATGGATAATGCAATTGCAACACACACACATATATATAAATATATATATATTAATTAGGATACCAAATTTTGCAGATACAATTGAAGATGTTAGCAGAAGAAATGCAGGCACTCATCAAGGGATTAGAAAAGCTTAAACAGGAGCTTGCTGCATCTGAAACTGATGGCCCCGTGTCTGATGTTTTCCGTAAGGTGTTTAGCCTTTTATGTCACTTTTTGTCTTTCATTGTATCATATCATATATAATAAAATTGATGACAAAGAATTCTTTTTCAGACACTTAAAGAATTCCTTTCTATAGCGGAGTCGGAGGTGGAATCTGTAACAAACCTATATTCTTCAGCGGTAATCTGGTTAAACCATCATTACTGGTAGAATAATGCATAGGACGTGTATAAAGATTTTGTAATTTGTGTGTGGACAGGGTAGAAATGCAGATGCACTTGCACTATATTTTGGTGAGGATCCAGCTCGCTGTCCATTTGAGCAAGGTAATAATGCTTACTCTTGTTCTTGTATCAATGACAGGACTTGGTTTGCCTTGGCTTAATGTATGTATTTCATTGTTGATTGATTACAGTTACTGCTACTCTCTTGAATTTTACAAGACTGTTCCGAAAATCACATGATGAAAATGTCAAACAAGCGGAGGCAGATAAGAAGAAAGCGGAGAAAGAGGCTGAAATGGAGAGGGAGAAGGCTAAAGCCGGGACGCCAAGAAAGGGAGACGGCCAGACACCGAGGAAGTTTGATAGAGACATGGATGGCCAGACGCCAAGGAAGTCTGACATGGATGGCGAGACACCGAGGAAGTTTGACATGGATGGCGAGACACCGAGGAAGTTCGATAGAGAGATAGATGCGGAGACACCAAGAAAGGGTGACAAAGAGATGGAAGAAAGCTGAGAAAGCAAAGGAGAAGAAAGTATCCTCCCTTTTCCAAGATGGACAAGTCTATTTGGCCTCTTAAGGCTGGCGAAATAGCTAGCCACTTTGAGAGCTTCTGAGATGATTCTCTGATGGCATGTTGTTGAATCAGAATTCCATTGATCATCATCATCTATGGCTCCACACTCTGGTGATCAGCGCGGGTTCTTCAGATGCTAATGAATATGATGGACGGATGTAAGAAGAAGAAATCTGCTTCCGCGTTCATCCTTCCTGCACCAGAGCCTCATGCCTTGGGATTGTGAAGCACCAAAGTCCATCTCATCAGTAGTACCATGAAACCTTGTACAAAGTTGTAACCCCCCCACTACTTTAGGATCCAAATTCTTTCTAATGTAACATAGAAATTAGAGATTTTGGTAGGATATACTTAAGATCATGTTGTATAGGTGTCAGGTTAAGAAACAGAATTAGAAAATCAGGTCTCTGTACTGTAACTGTAATATAAGTGAAAAGCAGGCCAAAGTTATAGATGTTAGTAAAGTGTAATAGGTACCCTGGACTCTGAACGGATTTTAACAGTGAAAAATTCAGACAGATTAGTGTTGTATCTATCCAATTATACTAGTTTACTCTTCAGAATTGTTTGCCTGATAGTATGAGTTTATAAAGGCTTTTCCAATTGTTTGATGTCACCTTACTACACTAAATAATAGTAGTATAATCCCCTAAATATCTTCTACAACATCCTCTTAAATACTAAATAAAGTAATTAAGAATGTTATTTAGGAGGATGTATTATCAAAATGAAAGGAAATAAATAAACAGAAGGCTTCATATATTATTCACACTGTAAAAGATCCAATGTACAATGATAATAAATTGATGGAATAAAAAGAATTCCTTCTTCCCTCTCTGAATATCTGAAAATTCCAACAAAAAAACATGCTATCTTGTTACTCAAGGTAGCTCGTCAAAATTCTTGTTCCCCAAGTAACCTGTGAATTCAGCAGTCAACAGATTCTGGTCTTCTTCGTCAACCAATGATGCTGCTATCTTGCAGCTTTTGTAGAAAATGCAGCTCACAATTGTATCAAGTATGATGAAAATAGAATACAAATAAGCGATGAGAATGCCCTCTAAAGCAATCCAAGGCCACAGCTTCCCACCAATCTCATAACTTCTTACAATCCTTATTTGGAACAATGCTTCAATGGCGGCCAGCCCTGCATTCCCAGGCAGAGCCAAGAACAGAGCCATTGATGTCCTTCCCCTTAGAAGAACACATGCTTTCAGAATCGCCATGTATCCACCTCTTCCCTCCATGCCAGAGAGTGTGAGTGCCATGTTGCATATCACAAGCGCATTGGCAAGTATCACCGAGAAGAGAATGCCCCCCACCGCCGACAGGAGAGTCGAGCAGCTCCGGGAGGAAGAGTAGCCGAGGCCTTCCGTGACGGCGAAGGCCAGGAAGAGAAGGCAAAAGGAAGTTGCATTTGCTGAGAGGATAAAGAAAGAGTTATGAAAATAAGTGTGTAAAAGTGGCTTGTAATGTGAGAATATACAAGTAAAGGATGGTGGAATTGTTATGATTGGTTTTTGGTTATTGCTAAGTGCTTGAATTACTGATGCTTTTGCAATGAGGAGAAAAGTGAGTGTGAATGGAAGGGTGAAGATTGAGGAAGTGATTGTTTGAGAGACTTTGAGGTTGAGAATTGAGAAGAACTGTGATGATGATGGAAACCCTGCAGCAGAGAATAGAGCCTTGAGGTGATTGAATATATGAAGCATGATTGATGAGGAAGAAGCACAAGAAAAAGAAGAAGAAATGAGTATTGAGGCTGAGAATGGAATGGCTAGAAATGCTGCTGTTGAAGTGAAATAGTGATAGTTTTGAAGGAATGTGTAGATTGATCTTCTCAGAATCTTGCTTGAGACTTCCATTGTAAAGAATGTGATGAATTATGCATAAAATGAATGAAGACTCTTTTTAAGGCTCAACACAAGAAAAGAAAAGAGGTTGAAGGAATGGAAGTATTTTACCTTAGAGAATGTTTTGTTTTGACAGAGTGTGGATTATTCAAAAGGGCACATGGAGAACACCCTTTATCCTTGGCAATTAGTGATTTGGTGTGACACCCTCTTTTGATTACTTAAAATGCACATTTCTTAGTAGCTTTATTATTGCTATATTGCCTACAAAATATTTAAATCATTCAGTTATGGACCCATTAGCCTTGAAATTTAAGAGTCTTTTATGGCTTTAATAAAGGTTCAGTTCAAATATCAGAAAATAAAACAGAATTTACTTTGCGTTTTCTCTTTTTGGATACTTTTCACGTGGGGGTAAACAAATTGAACGTAGCTTGTAAGATATAATAGCCAAATAGTACTATTCTTTATAGTATATAATAATATGATATGATATATCATATGCTTTGAATTACGTACCTTCAACTTCTGTCAACAATTATTAGAAAAGGGACCCCAACATAATATGAATACAACACCATTTTAACATTAAATCACATGCTTATCAGTCATTAAAATGGATATAGTTTTTGGTAGGGCATTATGCTACATTATATAACAATTATATATCCAGCGAAACTTCATAATATTCTTCTCTTAATCATGCTTTTCTATTCAAATTTTAAAACAATTAAAAAACAAATAAAGGGCAATTTTAAGAAACTCGAAATTATAATTTATCAAATTCTGGGGTCTAATCTGAGTTGGAGGCATTGTGGCCAATGAAAATTTTCTGGTGTGCGTATCTTTCAGTTGGTGAGCTATATGTTCTTTGACCCGGTAAGTTAGTTAGAGGGTTTCCCATTAATTAGTGATAAGGCCTTATCTTAATTTGATTTGATTTGGTTTAGGTTTAGGATTATAAATAATATATTAATATTACAAATGGCAATATTTTATAGTTAGAGAATTGTTGGTATTTTAGCTTCCACTTGTTTTCCTTGTTGAGATGTCAACACATTCCGTGACATTCCAACTGAACTTTAATTGTGATTAGGTAATTGGATACAAAATAACAATCATGCAAAATTTGAAACATTAGAGGGTTTAGAGAAAAAAGAAAACAAAAACGTAAGAAGACAAAAAGTAAGAAGCTTAGGAGCATGATCAAAATACAACAACTATATATATACATAATGCATGTGTGAAGTGTCGGTTCCTTTTCTTTACTATTTCATATTTAAGCTTAAGAACAAAAAAAAACCCACATGTATTGTTTATTTAAATTGACTTTGACAAATATTATTTTATATGATTAACTAAGTTCAATTTAAAAGTAATGTGATGAGTCTACCTTAAAATAAAAATTATTAGTCTATGTGATGAGCATGCACTTGTAATTTAACATTGATTATAATGTGGTTAATCAACATATTTGACCTAACTTGAACTGCATGACATTTGTATAAGATTTCTTCCACTAAAGTTCCTAGAATAATTCCGGTTTTGAATCTAAATATTGTTAGGCATGTTAGCAATTTATTATTTCTAAAACTAAATGCTCCATAAATATTGAAACAAGACTTTCGCGTAATGTGTTATTAATTTATTTTGACTTATTGTCAATATAAAAACAAGGTTTCATATAAATATCAAAGTATACATCATCTAAATCAGCAAAAACTTGTAAATAGAAACATGTTATTAAATTAAATAATAATAGAATAATATTTTTTACATTGATAATCTATTATCTACTATTATAATTAATTCATTTGTCATAGTTAAAAGCCTATTATTTCCATGTGACTTTATTCTCATATATAATTTAATTATACAAACAGGAATTAAGAAACTCAACAATTAAGTTTAATTAAGGAATAAGTTTACTCAAATATTTTATTACTTTATCCATTAATCTTATATTATATTTCTTTATTTAATAAAATGCATATAATTGTGGAGTTTTCAGTAGTTCTGTTCCTAATATCATTTTATGTGTCTGTTTGCAACAAATATCATTATTCATTTCCCTTCAACAAAATAATGTATCCATCAATGATTTGGGCTAATTTTTTTTGTTATGGAAGTAGAAGTAGTGATATACCTTAACATTGTAATTTTTGGTGTTTTTTAAAACGGCATAAAGTACACAAATTGGAGGGTCTGATTTGTGTTTCAAAATTTTTAATTTTTTTTAACACAAATCGGACGGTCCGATTTGTGTACCTCTAGAAATCGGACGATCCGATTTCTGTACCTCTAATAAATCGGACGGTTCAATTTCTATTTCTGTAGTTAAACAATTCCACATTTGAATATAACACCCCAACAATCCACATTTTAAAAAAACACCGCTACCACTCCAATATTAAAAATAAAAAGTTCAAGTATTTTGATATGATCATGCATATATTATTATATAGCTTGCAAAATGTAAAGAAACTATTTATATAGTATCAAACATATATAACAAGAAGTCACAAAAAAAAACATATAACAACAGAGAAAACACAAAAGAAAACTTTCTAATATGTTATAAGTTTTTACACCAAGCACATTTTCCCTATTTTTTGGTTAACTCATGAGCCATGATTTGGAAACCCACCCCACCCCAAAAAAAAAAAAAAAAAAAACAAATTCTCACTTCTCATTTTCTAGCTGTAAAAAAAATCTCACTCTCGATTCTCCTATATATTAACATATAGTAATCAACCCAAATTAGTAAATTAATGACTATCTGGAGATACTTTTCTTTTCTTTTCGACTATCTGGTGGATTTGGAGAAGCAGAAATCATAACTTATTTAATATAGATAATTCATGGAGTGCTAGTAAAGTGGTGAGTTTGATTCGTAGTTCAGTAAGGGAGTTTCACACTATTTTTGCTATGCATCAATTTCTGTCTCCTCCTTCACTTTGTGCATTGGGTTCCACCTCCAGTTCATTCTGTTAAATTGAATTGTGATGCTAGTTGGTTTGCTCCTTCTGGTTATGCTGGTTTTGGTTGTATTATTCGCAATCCTGATGGATGTTAGTTGAAAGGTTGCACTGGAAAAGTCGAAGTGTGCAGTATTCTTTTTGCTGAATTGTATTAAATTTGGAGAGGTTTACTTCTTACTTGGGAGAGTGGATTTCGTGAGGTTATTTGTGAAACAGACTGTTTAGAAGCTCTTTTCTTGGTAAACCAAAGAATGCTTAGTAAGGATATTCCGGAATGGGATTTTCTTGGTAAACCAAAGAATGCTTAGTAAGGATATTCCGGAATGGGATTTGGCAAAGCATATTCAGGATGTTATGAATTGGAATTGGAGAGTCTCTATTCTTTTAATTCAGAGGACTGCAAATAGTGTTGCAGATTGTATGGCTAAAGCAGCTGCTTCTGTCGCGGACATTCACTCGAATTGGAGCCAACCATGGAGTGAGCTTCAACATCTAATAGATTTAGATATGACCCTAGCCAATTAATTTGGTTTTGTCTCTTTTTTCTTTCTTTTCTATTTAGTCACAAAAAAAAAATTAGTAAATTAATGGTTTTAAATTTAGAATAGGAATAGAATAAATTAACAAAATTTTCACAATAAAACTTAGAACTTAAAATAATGTTTCTTATATGATTACTAGCTAAATCATCTTTTACCTTATTCCTCAATCCAACAAACCAAAGATTAATCTGTTGTGAATTTCAGTTCCATTTAACAATATATCGTTAGTCAATAGATTATTATATACACAAAGTGAGAATCGAATTCTTAACACTTGTTTAAGCGAATGATTGACCTAACTACTCGGTCAGCACAAGCTGGTTCCTCGTAAATCATTCCCTGTAATTGGAAACCTGAGTTAAATTCTTAAAGCTGTATTCTGCCAGCATTACTAGCCCAGATTTTCGTTTACATAAATAAAAATCATGTACATATATTAGAAAAAAGTGGGTTCGACTTCAACCTTATGATACAACAAAAGTGACCTCATTAACAGTCATTTATGAGGCCAAAGAATAGAGTGACTTGTAAATGAATTTGCAATAAACAAATATTAAGTTGGAAGCACTCCAAAGCTTGTTTTGTTACTGAATTCTGCAGCCTTGTTCCTCTGCTCTAAGAAATATAAGGCCTCGTCTAATCCTCTACAAGGAAACAGAGAAATGATGCTTCTATAAGATAACAAACACATGAGGAAATCACAAAATGAAACTACACAGCAGAATGGATTATCAGAAGATGGAATTGAATGTCCTCCTCTGATTTATTCTTAAAAATGATCTAATACCTCTGTGGTATCTCTTATGCGAAGGAGATCCAATCTGTCCGAAGGCCTTCGGTTCGATAGGGTAGCCAGCTGCAATCGAATGAGCATTAGTCCATTGCAACAGAAATAGCCCACTTTGATGATTTTTTAAACAAATAAAAACTTAAGATATGTAGTCACCCAAAAACTGAAACGCTCAGGGTCTCGTGTCGACGGCATCATTGCTTCAACATTCAGGAGTCTCTCGATTCTTCTTGGATCTGTATGATATTTCATATTTCTAGAGCTTAGTATTACATGGAGCATTACATTGCAAAGGTTCAAATCGGAAAATAACTTTGAACAGCATTACAACAGAGTACTAGTTTGGAGAAAGAGGTGATGATCAATATATCTCATTTTTCACTCTACATAAAAATGACTGTAGAAATCCAATGTCTAAGGTCAAAAAATTTTTGTCTAAAGATTACCTAGTCTTGTTGCTTCTCTAGCTCTTCTTATCCATGATCGAGCATTTTCTGCTGCATTACATGTCAATTCCTGTAACTGTAACAGCATAATATCCATACTAATTAGATGGAAAGCAAAACTTTACAGTAATGAATTATATATGAAGGGGCATCACATTTATAATAAATAGAAGCTCAAAATTCAAAATAGGCATTTGAATCTTCATCTCACTTACAAATCAACAGACTACCAGCTTTGCAAACTTGAATGATGAACGAGCAAATATCTTCATTGATCATTTTTAGAAACAAAGCGGATGCATACAACATATATGCACTAGATTGAGAAGGCGTGTTTTTTATATCTTTATATATTTCTTGTAGATTCTAATATATTAGTATGCTAACCAAAAACTTACAAGGTAAAAACTCAAGTGCAGTTAATTTCATAAGAAGTTGATAGTTGAGAGTTGTTAGATGACAATTTAGTCAAATCTGTCAAATCATTTAACGACTGTCAACTATCAACTTCACATGAAGTTAACTGCACCTGAGTTTCCACCAACTTACAAACATAATGTAAAAGATATAGTCAACTTACAATCTCTCTTTCTTTTGTCCCTTCTGCTGGCATAATATCCTGAACCCATTCAACCTGAGCAACACGATACCTGCATAAACATTGAAAACATGTGTCATAAAGATCTTATGAGAATTTATATTATCTATCAACTACCTAACACAACCTTCTTTTCTTATCCAGCATTAAAAACACATAATCCAATTTTTTGTAAAAGAAAAAAGGATCAGTTAAACAGCAAGAGAACTTGTTAAACATAACTCGTGTATTATGAGCTTTGAGAGATTACTTATCCTAAGTTAAGCTTTAAAAACACATCAAGCTAAATCTTCCTAAATGAAAGGAGGACACAAAAATCCAGTTACATAGCTAGAGAATTTGTTAAACATAACATCCACTAACAACTTACCCATCCTGATCCCATGAACGGATGATGCGAAATCTCCTGCGACTTTCAATCTGCATATAATGGTACTTGCTTAAAGACTGAAATGCTTCTCTTTAAGATAAAGAATATTATTGAGGTGAAAAGGAAAATGATATAAGAAGAAAAATGATATATCTTCACCTCTATATAGAAACGACCATCTGGAAGTGGCTCACACCTGTAGTGTCAAATAGAAAAAATATTTATTTAAAGATTGTGGCTTGCATGAGAACAAGTTTAATGCAAGGTTATGAGCTCAAAATTAATTTTCAGGTAAAAAGGATATCAAGCACGGAGAACCTACTCAGTGATTTCCACTTCACAGCCATACTCGGCTAAAGAACCTGTTGAAGAATCAGTGATAACCTACAAGACACCAGATGAATGAGGTTAGTCCAATCATGAAACTTAAGCCACATAACCAAAGGAAACAAAATGAAATCAAAAGACTTGAATAAATATCTACCATTCCCATCCGATGATTGCCTTCCATTATTCTTCTTACCTATTTTTAAAGAATAAATAGATTAAAACACAGATATGATATTTAGACTGTCTGAATATAGATATCATTTATCATTAGGTATATGAATTACTTTCACAAATTAAACATACAATAATGTTTTAAAACAGCTTTTTTACAGATTTTAAAGTAGCATGTGTAAGTTTACACAAAAATCATGAATCACCAATTATGACACTCCTCACCAAATGTTGCAGTCAACTAACTCAATCACAACTGTTCAAATATATAAATGCAACCCCTCCAACTACTCAAGTTTTGAACAAAGGGTAAATCGAGACAATATATTAAATATAATATGTCCCTTGATATATAAAGAAGATTATTTAGATTTGTGCAATAAATATGTGAAAATATTTGCAATGCATATAAGTGTTCATTGGGTATTGACGTAATTCATCTGTAATTTATATGAAAAAAGAAATTGAAAATATGATATTATAAATATATTATTTTATTTAAAACTAATATCTTTACGGGCAAACCAGAAGATTATTCAGCAATCCCCCCCCCCCCCCCCCTTATCAGTTAGAATACTTGTTTTTTACATGGAGAAAAGGATACATGTTAACGTACCAAACCACTCGAAACTACTCATCAACATTTACCAGATGGCACTATAAAAGACTGAATTATTTCTTAAGAACAATATGTTATAGCATAGCATCCATAATTAACTCACCATCAATCTATACCGAGGTTCAAATATATTGAGCGGAAACTTTTGACATGGTATGACAACATCCATAACAAAGAGGGGCAGCAAATCTACACCAGGGTTGATTAAACTGTCATGCTCTTGTTTCCGTTCTGCATACTCCTCAGGAAAGTTCTTCTCTATGATGTTCTTCAATGTCACACTAGAAAAAGGTTGACAAGACTATAAATATCTTAGCAAAAAAAAGGTGTCCATAAAGTCAATTAGAACTTTTATTTTGTTCCAACATCTAAGACTAAACCAAATTCAGCTAAATGTGTCCTGATAACCCTAGGATGTGCCTTGTATAAACACCAAAGGGAGTATTGAACTACAAACTTACAATCAGAGAACCACATAATAAGTCAAATTTTTTGACAGCTTTACCTGATTGAACATGTTCTTGGACTAATAAACAGAACTGTCCTGCACAAAGGGCATCTGTTCCCTAACAATTGAGGACAAGAATTAGTAGAGTAGAGATAAGATATGAATTCATAGAGAAAAGATAATCAAGATGAGCTAATACCAACCAGAATCCATTGACTGAAATAGACATGAACGGCAAAAGGAATGTCCACAAGGGGTTGTAACAGGTTCATACAGCAACTTCAGGCAGAGAGTGCAATCAAACTCATCATTTCGCTCTGGTTGTGCATGTCTATTCATCCTTGTTGAATGAGATGGCAGTCTTTCCAAATTTTGAAGAGAAGCTTGAAGAGGATTGCTGCATAGTATCATAGGAAACAAAAAAGGAACTCGTGATCTACTTCAATAAGATGACTCTTGCAAAAGTCTACAATAAGTAATTTCATCAACATTTCTACAAGGAATACATAGAAAAGAAATTAAGGGGAAAAAGGAAGATTAGCAAGATTCATAATAAGTAGTACCTAAATGGATCGACTTGTAGACCGGAAAGAATAACATCCCTGGCTTTCTCATATTTTTCCAACTGTCAGTTTAATAAATTGTCATAGCAAGTTTTGCATAATATGCATAATATGAATACAATTATAAAGAAATTTTGGCCACAAAAAAGCAAGTGTTAAAAGAATTAAGCCCCTTAGCTCCGTATTCTGGCAAGACTAAAAGGGTTTACAATGGACTACAGCCACATAATAACTTTTTATGCCATAAAAAACTGGCAATTTTAGAGGACCTGCACAATAAAAAGTTAAAAACCACTTGAGACATCTACCTACATAAGCAACTAATTAATACTATACAAATCCAAATAATTTTCATTGCACTACTTTATTTACGACTATCCCCTAAATCACCATGAATTACTAAAATAATGTTGCCATTGTTCGTTGCTTATTATCCTAATAACCATAACAGCAATCATGTCCAGCTCCACAGCCTCGCCTCACTTCATGATATCCTACTCAAGCAGCTACTAACCCTCACAGGAGGTGTTTGGCATCATTCAGAAATCATATATTTAGGTAAGAGGGAGCTGATTTTGATATACGGTTATAGATTTTAAGAAACTAGTTCACATCTGAATTGAATTAGAAATAAATATGGTTCTTAGAACTTAGCGATTGATTCTATAAGGAAGATCAACCAATTCATGAAACTCTTACCAAAAGAAGTGCATGGGCCTTTAAAATGTAAGGATTTGCTGAATTACTTTGCAGGTCAACAAGCTTCTCAGCATCCTTCAAACCCAGCTGGAATGAATGTCAAGAGTCAACTACTAAGAGCAAATTAGTTTGGAAAGATGATAATATTCACCATGATCAAAACAATGCAGGACATACTTCAGCAAGGGTTGTAGGATCAAGCCCACTCAATGGTCTATGTTCCGAAGCCGATGGAGTTCTATGCTTCAAATATTGACTAATCCTGATTGGAAAACATTGTGGTTGCCATGAGACCACTAAGCAGCTTTACAAAACTTAATAAATTTGGGGGAATATCTTTCTTTAAAAAACTAAATAACCAACCTAATATAAGCTGCACAGCGATTGCCTAGGATGACCATATCACCAGATTTAATGTTATTGGCTCGCGAATAAAAGCTGATTGCCTGAATAAATATCAAAACTTTAGGGAGATAGCATAAAGCATCAGAAGTCCTTTCTCTTTATAATCGTTTGTCCAAATGTAAGGATAGGAATAAAGCATGCATAAAAGTGGAAATCAAAACAATGCAACAAATCATTAGCATTAGCAGCCTAAAAGTGAAACACTACCTCTTCCATTCTATTCTCTCGAAATGATTCATTGCCACTCTGCACAAGCTCGTAAACATGGCGAAGTGTGTCCCACGGCAAGCCGTCTGATTCTTTTTCCTGAAATCCAACACAAAAAAGGTCCAGCCTTCACATTATTACCATGCTAGATTCTTTATAATAATGTTAAAAATAACATTATAAAATCTAAACTATCATTCTATACGAAAAGAGGGACCACAGAATAGCGAAAGTTGTCTAAGTTGTGACATTGGCAAGTGAAGACTAACACGGTATCGGATTGGGATGAAAAGATGAATGTTTGAGAAGGCAAAGTAGTATATGAGTAAAAGGAAATTGCAGTATCCTATCGAAAAGAGGAAAGAGGCACAGAAAAAGAATTGAAAATCGAAAATTGAAATTGAAAGAAAATGAACGAATGGCGTGGAAGGAAGGGTACATTGATGAATACAGACCCAGACATAGTCTTTGACATCGGGAAGAGCGTCGTGGAAGGGAGGAGGAGAGGACGGAGCAGCCATGAAGAAGAAGAAGATGCATAAGCGGACCAAAATCCACTACGTGCTCTCTCTCTACTCCGCTATCATTTCATATCTATAATAATGCCAGTCAACGGGGGCTTTGACTCACACGTGTAATATTCTCATTGGTTCGCACTTTCTGAGCCTTCTGTTGCCTTCTTTTACCGCCAATTAACCAACCACTCGCACTAAGCGTTCCCTATACGCCATTTCCATTCTAATACCCCCAATATACTTGTACTCACTACCAATATTAGATATCAAATACAAATTTTTATTATATTTTAAACTTATATTTTCTATATTCATAATTTAATCACCAACCATTTGTTTATTACTTTTTAATAATAATAATTGCTTTATATATCTTTATTAGTGTCTTAACAATTAAACTTCTTCCGTGCATACTTGTTTGATACATATATTTTTTGTGTTTAACTGTGTCTTAACAAAAAAATAAAAAAATTTATCCGAATACATTTGGACACATTTAAATATCACTACGTATCAGCGTGTATATATTCTTAAAACGAGTTTAAAAATAATATATATTATTAATTATTAAAATAAAAACATCTTAAATATTCTATATAATTAAAAAATAAAATTATATTTTAATATCAATAAAATATTAAAATATTATTATAATTTATTTAAAAATATTTTATATTATATATATATAATAATAATATATTTTTATATTTTATAAAAATTTTAAATTTGTGTATTTATATATTCCATATCATATATTGTGTCCTATATTCATAGTAGTGCCGATGCATTATACATGATACCACACATTGAATACTAGATATATTCATGTGCTTTTATATCTGTATATGGATGTATATTCTTGTGTCTATATCTATATTATTCTACGATAAACAATCAGCCTTAAAAACTTATTTAGAATGTTACTCAATGCTACAATATCTACAATCACATAATGATAATTTTTTTTTTCATTTTTTCTCTAAGATATTGCAAAACATTTTAGAAATATCTTTTAGTCTCTTATATGTTATATTTTAATATTGAGATAATTTCTAAATATTTTATAATTACTATTCTTATGATAAATATTAGTTAAATTGTTATTTAAATTTTAAAATTATTTATTGATTACTTTAACAATCCGTGTTTATCATATCATAAGAGGAGATATTATTTCGCTCTATTACAAAAATTAATATCCCTTTATATAGTTTGAATAGTATGATCTTTTCATATTTATTTAGAGATCGTAGGTTCGAATCTTCCTATCTTTAATAAAATAAAATAAAAAATAAATAAATAAAATATCCCTCTATATACTTGAATGGAATCTGCATGCATGTTAAAAAGTAAATTCCTTTTGACTTCCGAACGGCAACCGTCGAAGATGAGGGAAGCGCTCTCCGACAAACACCACCAGACAACATATTTCTTATATTATTCCTCAACTACTTCTTTTTATTAATATAAGAGATTTTTTCAGTTAACATAGAGCATAAATTACCCCTTTTAAAATTGGATTATTCATTCTCATTTCCCCTTGATAAATAAATAAAATTCAAAGGAAGGAAATTAAAGATATTGATGGATTGGGAATTAATAACGTGTGGCTAGTGTGATTCGTGGAGCATATAATATCCATATGAATGTGTGTGCATATTATCCAATGTATTTTGCGGTAATTGGACCACGTTGATTAGATACTGTCCATAATATTTTTGCTTACAAGTTTGGTTGTGGTGGTGTCACGTTGGTTCCTTCCATTTGTGGGGATCACAATGCATTCTTCATTATTCATACCTAGCTACTTCCATATCTTACCACACCCAGCTACCTAACATCTCTAAAGCCTTTTCTAAACGACAATTTTTCCTAATATATTTAAATTCACTACAAATTCTAACATACCCGTTAAATTTCTCATTTATTAGATACTTAATTTAATAGTGACATATATTATGGTTTTTATTAGAATGCATAGAACATTTACTTTTTATTGGAATTTAATCTGATATATTGTTTTCAAATTGTAATTAAGTGTCATTAGATTTAGCTTATTATATCAAGTAAATAATTTTGAAATGAGTAAAGTATCGTTTTTGTCTCCAACTCTGGGGTAAGTCTTAAAGTTGTCCATACCGTTTAAATCGTCCTATTTAAGTATTTAATGTTTTAAAATTGACTCAATGTTATTCTGCGGTTAGGGATTTGTTAACAGAATTGACGGCGAGACAAAATTGAGACGATTTTGAAACATTAGGGACTTAAATAGGACGAAAATGTTGGGAACAAAAATAATACATAAAAATAAATTTTAATTTTATCATTTAATAATATCATTTTTTTACAGTACATAGTTATTCAATTATTATTTTTTAATCACATTTGAGTAAATTACACTTAATCATATTATTTTCATTCTAAATAAATTTATTTTTTTTATAATTTTACTTTTAAAGATTTTCACTCATCATAAAATATTCGTAGAATAATTAGTACATAAATTTATGAAAAAAAATAATACCTATACAATAAATATATAAATTATATTTTTTGTCTCCAATGTATGAAAATTATATCTTTTTTCACAAATTTAAGTAAAATTATAAATGACTAACTTAATTAGGATTTAGCATATTAGTAAAATTTTTGTGATAAGGCGGGTTTGAATATCATTATCATCACTAGTTTCATCTAAGAAACATGAAAAAATGAAAATAATGAAGCAATGAAGGAAGCTGAGTCATTATAGTAGGTAGTCATCCTAAATTATGATGATGATTACTATTAATTTTCAAACCTTATGCCACCAATAAGCTCCAATACCGCCACTAGCTAGATCTCATGCTCACAATGTTTTTTAGGAAAGTGTTCTAAACTTGATCAAATATATTGTTGTTGACTTCCTTGAAGTTTACTTATGTAATTATAAATTCATAAGGTTTGACTTGTTGTTGGGTCCCCTTGCATTGTAATTGTATATATATCCAATGTCTATGAGCTAATGCAAACAACAAAAACAAACAAACAAAAAGTGTCCATGAAGTAATAACACCCCCTCCCTCTTCTGTCTCTCGCTTCTGAGTTTCTGAGAGATTACAATTTGCATTGATGATTTTTAAGATAAATAAGACAATAATCACTTTTTTTGCCATTGCCGTGAATAATAATGTCATTGTTTGAAAGATAAAGTCAAATTTTATTATAATCTACAACTTCAACTTGATGTTACTAAAGTTAAGGGGGTTTATTTTGAGAAAAGATAAAATAAAATGTTGTTATATATAGGCTATAGCAATTACGAAGATGGGTGTCTCCAAACGACCAACAAGATGATGAAGTTGCTATATATATATATATATATATACATTCTTTTTCCCTGTTATATATGTGTGCATGGTACTACTTATAGGATAGGTCATATAGATGTTATAATACTCAATAATGGTAGATATAAACAATCATTTTAGTTTTGTATCTACAATTAATATATATATAAGGTAGGGAAAGTTTTTATGTTTCTGTTTTAGACATTTATTTGGATAATTAATATAGATAATTATTTTTTTAAATTCTTGATTGTATAATTATTGTATAAATAGAGTTGTTCACCTAGTATTATTAATATGTGTTTTCTTAATAGAACAATGTTACATGGCTAATAAAATTTAGTCAATAACAATATTTTTATATATTTTATTTTAAATTTTAATAGTATAAAAATAAAACATTAACAAAAAATATTAATTTCTAATTAACACTTCTTTAATTATATATATAAGATAAAGTATTAAATTAGTCTACTATATTTGGATTTAATCTTATTTTAGTCTTTAAAATTTAAAGTGTTTTATTTAAATAAATTTTTTTGTTTAGTTTCAATTTAGTCCTACTATGAGTTCAAGATTAAATAATTGACAGAATATCTCACGTGGCAGTAATGCAAGAACAAAATCGATAATTTGAAAAAAGTGTACAAGCTTGAGAACTACAGAATTAATAGCGGATATATTTTCGCAAACCGCTAGCCTTGGTTCAAGCACATGGAGAACATTGTGGGAACTTACATTTTGCAGAAAAGTTCATTGGCAGCAACAAGAACAAGGTCATCGTCACTTTCACTATGGGTACTTCCTTTGGCAATCAGAAGAGGTTGGTTATGAGTTTTTCAGATTTAAAAATTGAATTTCGTTAATTATTTAACTTTGACTTCAGTTCAGGACGATGGAAATTAAATGAAACTTTTTTTTAATTTAAATATGATATTTTAAATTTTAGAAGTCAAAATAGAATTAAATCCAAATATAAGAGACCAATTTAATTATTTATTCATATATATATATATATATATATATATATATATATATTCATGTATTTTTATCGAATATAGTTAATAATTAAGTACAATTTTGTTTTATTAATTAGGTGTTACTATCCTAATGCATGGTGGTATGGAATGAAATAATAAGTTAAGCAGTTAGCTTCCTAATGATTGTTTAGACTACATAATTAAAGATTAAGATAGTATATAAATAATTTAATTTTAATTATCGTGTCTAAAAATGTTATAATTTAAAATCTCACATATGAAAGGAGAGAAATATTAAAAGACCAATATTTTTTTTATTAGTTTTAGCTAATATTTATTTTGAGTTAACATCTTATTTTTATACTATTAGAATTTAAAATTTTTAAAATTTAAATTGTAGTGTTTAAAATTAATCTAGTGTATGTTGATTAAAAATGATATATCAAGCTTAAATACATATATAAATAATATTATTTGGGAGTCGAAGATCAATATATTTGGCTTCCATTAAAAAAAAAGAGTTGTCTAGTATTTGTGAAGTAGAGAAAGTAGATGTTTGTTTGGAGAAAGTGGAAGTGGAAGTGTGGAAGCAAGCATTTGTCTTCACACATAAACTTTCGGCTATAATTAGCATAATAAAGATTTCATATGTTTGCAATTAGCATACTCATCAAGGTAGCATTATCACTAATCATTATATTCGAATTTTTAGGGTTAGAAGGATAAGAGAGAGTGATAGAAAAAATGTTTATGTGTATTCTATGTATACAATGAAATAATATAAAAAAGTGTTTATAGATGCTAAAAAAATCGAAACAATAAAGACATAATATCTTATAACAAATATTTAAATATGTTAAATAATTCTAATCAATATTAACTAATTCTAATATATTCTAACAGTCATATTGTTTTAACTAATAAATTATGATGTGGTTGTAATAGTTTCGTCACATTCATTTTGTTTCTTTTATTCAAAAGTCAAAGTAGTTCATAACATAGAGTTACAAAATTTAGACTAGTATGTCATTTTCATTTGGAGAATCTGTCGTAACCGGGATGAGCGGCCACGAAATGAATATATAGAATTCAAGTTAAAAACTACGTCACACAAATTAAAACATGATTGGATTTGCTAAGAAGGATTAGTTACGTAATTCTACAAGCCAAGCTAAATGCTTTGAAATGTTAAAGATTAAATGATCAGTTTTTGGTCACACGTTTTAAATTATATGAAAATTCTTCAAAAGATTGATTGAGAAACAATGATATTTGTTAAAGTTTACTAGAGGAAACAAACTAAAATGGAATGTAAGACTAAATGATGTAATTAACAAGAGTTGACACTTGATGATCAGTGATCACTTGGGGTATCTGATTCTCTTCTGCAGAGCAAATAGCTAAAGAATTTTTTTTTCAAATAAAACTAGTAATGGGTTTTCTCTTTTTGGTCGTAGGATTTCCTTTTTTGTAATGGGCCTTCTGTTTTTGGTCGACAAAATGGGCTTTCTTGTTCCTACGTTATACACAAACTGTGGCCCACGTATTTTTTTGTTTTCTAATTGTTTCAATGCACCTAAATTTCATGGTGGAAAATGAAAATTGACCCCAAAAATAACAAAAATAATTTTATAAAAAAAATTAAGACTAAATTACAATTTTGTACTACGTACTAACAAAATATTATTTTATAATTAACATTTTAAATAACTTATTTTTGTTTTGAAAATTTTAAAATTGTCTCAATATTTTCATAACTTTGTTAAAAATGATTAATGAGCTAATTTCCCAATTTCCTATACAAGCACAACGTTTGACTTTGAATGATCGTGAAGGCAAATATTTAATATAATAACCGAGTTATATTTTTACTTGTTTAGTTCGTCTATCTTTTTAATGCAAATCAAGCTTATTTATTTCCTGGTTGTGATTCATTTTGACGGTTTCAATTATAGCCTTTTTCTTTATTGGGAAATATAGTCTTGTTAATTCGTACATGAATAATTTTTGAAATGTATAATCACATTTATCTTTTAATCACATTTTAAACAAACACATTTAGTTAATAACATTAAGTATATAATTTTAAACTCTGTACAATTTTGAAAATCGAAGATGAGCGGTGGAGTGAGCGGGGAAGAGACTTTGAGGGTGAAACACGGTGAGGCAGCCGATAATGTCGGCGGAAGAGATAAGGGGGAGAGCGGGGGAGGGATTGCATCAGGAGAAAAGGAGGATCATATTTCGGGAGGGGTTTCTAAGCCTTTGAAGGTTTCTTTCAGGGACAAAGTTGTGGGTTCCAAGATTGCTAAAACTTTTTCACTTGTTGAAACTTTATCGGGAGATAACATTGCGATAGTTTCTGGAAAGCAAGGAGATCTCTTACCACCGAGTGTCACATTTACCCAAGAAGCTAAGAATTGCTTGGCAGAACCTTATAAGGATGCTATAGTGATTAAGGTGCTAGGTAAACATTATAGCTACACTGCATTGTCTCATAAACTCCGAACGGTATGGAGGATTAAGGGAGGTTTTGATTTATTGGACGTGGGATTTGACTACTTTCTTGTGAAGTTTGATGTGGCTGAGGAGCGAGAAAAGGTTCTCTTAGGAGGTCCATGGATGATTGAGGGAAATTATGTGGCTGTGAAGCCTTGGGACCAAGAGTTTAGATCAAGTGAAAACTGTTTTGGAGCAACTTTAGTGTGGATTAGAATTTCTGGATTACCAATTTGGTGCTACCAAGAAGATGCAATGCTCCGTGTTGCGGCTGCAGTTGGCATTCCCGTTAAGGTTGATTTGGCAACAAAATTAGCTGAAAGAGGACGATATGCTCGAGCCTGTGTTCAGATAGATTTAGGATTGCCAGTGACTAAGAAGATTCTTGTTGAAGGTGTTGAATATGAGGTTGAATATGAAAGTCTTCACCTTATTTGTGGCTCCTGTCTCAAGTTTGGTCATGATATGAAGGTGTGCAAGACTGACAGCAATGCAGGAGGAGGAACTAATGCCAAGGTGATCAGCGATGTAGCAAAACAGCCAGAAAGCTCAAATTCAAAAAATCCAGTGCATGTGGAAAAGGCAAGTTTTCATTTTGGCAAGAATCTTGGAGATGAGACTGTAAATGTTACTGTCCCGAATTTGGTGGAGAGTGATTTGCATGCTGTTCATGTAGACCATGCACAACATGAGGATTTGGAAGGTTGGACTCAAGTGATTAGGAAAGGAAAGTATAAAATGGGTCAAAAGTCTTCTCCTAGTACCCATCAGGTCCAACCAAAAGCAAAGAAGACTCCTAACAAGGCTACCAGTACTTGGACAAGGCCTAACCACCAACGTACAACACATGCTACTGGATCCAAAGTAAAATTAAGCAGGGGCATCAATATTGGAAAATCGGTTAGTGTGGCTTCTTCGGGGACCCGGCACAATGTTCATTATCAGCAGCAATGTGAGACAACAAATGGCACTGTGCGAAAGCATCCTCGCCCAAACTCTTTGCAGAATTCACCAGTAGATAAGGATGGAGCATCGACGGCAGGTATGGTGCAAGTTTCGACGGAGAAAATTGGGCTGCCACTTGAGAGTCCATTAAAGGCAGGATTGTCGAAGACAGGGACAACATGTTGAGTCTCGGGTTTGTTATTGGAGCTCCCTTTTTGCTGTTTTTTATGGATAGTTTCAATATCATAGCCTGGAATGTGAGGGGTGCGTCTAACAAGATGGCCCGTGTGCATTGCAAAAATTTGGTGAGAATATATAAACCATCTTTCTTCTTTCTCTTTGAGACTCATACCATGTTTAATAATTTAAAAATTTTTTGGGATAAGTTGGGTTTTCATTGTGTTGGTATTGAGGAAGCAGTAGGACACAGGGGTGGCATTTGGTTTCTATCTTCTATTGCTAATTCTTCTTGTGTGGTTATTGATCAAATTGACCAATGTATCACAGTGAAAGTGAGTGTGGGTAACTTAGTTTGGCTTTGTAGTGCAGTATATGGGAGTCCTCAATTCGAAAAAAGATGTATGCTTTGGGATCATTTGCGTTCTATTAATTCAGGCCATAATAGACCATGGATGGCCATTGGTGATTTTAATGAGATTGTGGCACCAGATGAGAGTACAGGTGCTTATTTTTCTTCTCACAGAGCTAGTCTATTAGCTACTACTCTAGATGACTGTGAGCTCTTTGATCTTAAAGTGACTGGTAGGAGATATACTTGGTATAGAGCAGTTCAGGCTAGCAGGGACTTGGCTAAAAGGTTGGATAGAGCTCTAGTTAATGAGGCGTGGATGTCAATGTTTCCTGAGGGTTATTCTGAAATTCTTAGCAGGCTTCATTCTGATCATTGTCCTATTTTAGTTCGTTGTCAGGGTAGCCCCAGAGTGAAAGGTTCTCGTCCTTTTAGGTTCCAAACTGCGTGGGCAACACATCCTTCTTATAAACATGTTATTAGTAAGGCTTGAAATCAAGAGTTTGGAGGCGTTACTGAAAGGCTTAAGATGGTTCAACAGGCTTCTTTGGACTTCAACTCAAAGATTTTTGGAAATATTTTTGTGCGAAAAAATAAGCTGGAATATCAGATTGATCAGATTCAACGGCGTTTGGAGGTTACCGATGTGTTATCTCTGAGAATTAAAGAAGCTGAACTGAGGGAAGATTATAATAGGCTTTTATTGCAAGAGGAACTTTTTTGGTACCAGAAATCTAGAGAGCAGTGGGTCAAGTATGGGGATAGAAACACTAAATTCTTTCATCTTCAGACTTTGGTGCGTAGAAACCATAATAGAGTACATGGATTATATGTTAGAGATGGGTCTTGGTCTACTGATCCAGATATTCTCCAGGAAGAAGCCCTCTCTTTTTACAAGAATCTCTTTGGTACAACGGAAGAGGTTGAGGTTGATTGTTTAGGGGATGTTCCGATGCCCACTCTAAGCACTGAGGCTTGTGCTAGGTTAATTGACCTTGTCTCTTTTGCGGAAGTCAAGTCAGCAGTATTCAGTATGAGCCCTTTTAAGGCTCCTGGTCCAGATGGCTTTCAAGCTTATTTTTTTAAAGAATATTGGGAGATAGTAGGCACTGAGATTTGGAATATTGTCCGGAGCGCTTTTTTGGGAGAGTTCTTAAATCCTAGCATCATGGAAACTCTGATTGTGCTTATTCCTAAAATTGATAATCCTACCTTTATGAAGGATTTCAGGCCTATTAGCTTGTGTAATGTTGTTTATAAAATTATCACCAAAGTATTGACTAACCGACTTCGGCCTTTTCTTCCAGATATTGTTAGTCCTTTACAAGGAGGTTTTATTCCGGGTCGTGGTGCTCCTGATAATATTATTGTGGCCCAAGAAATTTTGAATTTCATGAAGCACACAAAATCCAAGAAAGGTACTCTTGCTTTTAAAATTGATCTTGAAAAAGCTTATGATAGGGTGGATTGGAGGTTTTTGGAGAGTACTCTCATTGCTTTTGGTTTTCCTATCATCACTGTTAATTTGATTATGACTTGTGTCCGTGCATCCTCTCTTTCTATTATGTGGAATGGGAATAGATTGGATAGTTTTGCTCCTAGAAGGGGGCTTAGACAGGGCGATCCAATGTCTCCTTACTTATTTGTACTTTGTATGGAAAGACTTGCCTGCTATATATCTCATAAGGTGGTCGAGGGTGTGTGGAAACCAGTTTCTGTCACTAGGGGTGGCCCAAAATTTTCTCATTTGATGTTTGCAGATGATTTCTTACTCTTCTGTCAGGCTACAAAAAGTCAGGTCCAAATGGTCATGCATTCTCTTAATATTTTTTGCAAGGCATCTGGCATGAAAGTGAATCTTGAAAAGTCTAAAACTTTTTGTTCTAAAAATGTGACTGCTCGTAGAAGAGATATTTTTACTAGTGTTTTTTCAATACGTTTTGCTTTGGACTTAGGAAGATATCTTGGAGTTAACCTTAATCATTCCCGTACCAGTAGGGCTTCTTTTCATTCGGTGATTGAAAAGGTGAGGGGAAGATTAGCTAATTGGAAAGGAAGGCTTCTAAATAAAGCAGGGAGACTTTGCCTGATCAATTCTGTTGCCGCATCCATTCCTGTCTATCATATGCAGGTATCCTTTTTTCCAAATTGGATTTGCGATAAATTATCTTCTATGATGAGACAGTTCCTTTGGAAGGGTCAAGTTGATGGTAGAGGTCTTTCTCTTGTTAATTGGAGGACCGTGATCACTCCAAAAAAATTTGGTGGCCTGGGTGTTAGAGACCCTGCGTGTGTTAATATATCTTTACTTGGTAAATTGGTGTGGCAACTTTTTCATTGTCAGGACAAGCCTTGGGTTGCTCTATTGAGGGCGAAGTATCTGAGGAATGAGGGAGTTTTAGATGGCCCTGTCCCTTGCAATGCTTCTCATGTTTGGAAGAGTATCTCAAAGGCTTTTGGTGCTCTTAAGGATGCCTTCTCTTGGTGCGTTGGGTCACTTGATCAATATTTTTGGTTTGACAATTGGAGTATTGAGGGCCCAATTGCTCAAGATGTCCCTTTTGTACATATATCTGACTCTGATTTAACTATTAGAGACGTTTGGAAAGATGGTCAATGGAATCTCCATGATATTTTTTCTATCATTCCAGAAGATGTCAAACAGCGTTTGAATGCTTATAATCCGGATTTTAATGCTGGAGAGAGTTCGGGTTGGTCGTGGGGTGTGGCATCTTCTAGACTCTACTCAGCTAGGAGTGGGTACAGTTGGCTAGCCAAAAGAAAGTTTGACTGGAATGAGCATGATAATTGGTTGTGGGTATGGCGTCTGCATATTCCTGAGAAGTATAAGTTCTTGATTTGGCTCAGTCTCCATAATGCTATTCCTACAGCAGAGTTTCGTTTGGGTCGTGGTTTAGCTTTATCTAGCACCTGTCATCGGTATCAGAATGGTTCTGAATCCACTCTTCATTGTCTTCGGGAGTGCCCTAGTGCCAAGGAGGTCTGGACCCTTTTAGGCTTGTATTCAGATAACTCGAATTTACATGATTGGCTCTACAGAGGTGCAAGGAGTGGAGATGCTTTTCTTTTCTTTTCGACTATCTGGTGGATTTGGAGAAGCAGAAATCATGACTTATTTAATATAGATGATTCATGGAGTGCTAGTAAAGTGGTGAGTTTGATTCGTAGTTCAGTAAGGGAGTTTCACACTATTTTTGCTATGCATCAATCTCTGTCTCCTCCTTCACTTTGTTTGCATTGGGTTCACCTCCAGTTCATTCTGTTAAATTGAATTGTGATGCTAGTTGGTTTGCTCCTTCTGGCTATGCTGGTTTTGGTTGTATTATTCGCAATCCTGATGGATGTTGGTTGAAAGGTTGCACTGAAAAAGTCGAAGTGTGCAGTGTTCTTTTTGCTGAATTGTATGCAATTTGGAGAGGTTTACTTCTTGCTTGGGAGAGTGGATTTCGTGAGGTTATTTGTGAAACAGACTGTTTAGAAGCTCTTTTCTTGGTAAACCAAAGAATGCTTAGTAAGGATATTCCGGAATGGGATTTGGCAAAGCATATTCAGGATGTTATGAATTGGAATTGGAGAGTCTCTATTCTTTTAATTCAGAGGACTGCAAATAGTGTTGCAGATTGTATGGCTAAAGTAGCTGCTTCTGTCGCGGACATTTACTCGAATTGGAGCCAACCATGGAGTGAGCTTCAACATCTAATAGATTTAGATATGACCCTAGCCAATTAATTTGGTTGTCTCTTTTTTCTTTTTTTTCTATTTAGTCACAAAAAAAAAAGTATATAATTTTAATACAGTAATAATATAAAAAATTTACACAATGATCTGATTAATGTTAAACTCTTAGAACGGTACAAATCTAAGAATTAATTATTTTTATCCACGTAATAATAAAAGTAATTAATAATGAAAAAGTGTAAAGGGAAATGGGAAACGAGATCATGCGACACGGTTTTCCAGAAAGAGAGACGCCTTGAGCTTTATGCAGATTGCAGTACCGTGTCAACTGAATGCTTCATCAGTTTGTTACCATTTCCACTTCTGCGTTTGGTTTTGGATTTGGATTTCGAATTTCAGTTTCTTCTTCCTCAGGACACATAACTACTCATTTCTTTCTCTTCCTTCCAAACAGACAAATTTAAGGATCTTCGTATCTTCCAATGTTCGCACAATTTCCTGCTCTCTCTCTCTCTCTACTTTTCATAGGACACTTGGCGCGGCATCATCATACGTGAATGTGATTTTCTTCCTTCCTTTTAATTGTTTGTATAGTTGCAAGTTAGAACCTTTGTGCGGTCCTTGTGTTGTTTTGCTTCAAAACTTGTGTGTTTACTTTAGTGGGTAATTGGGTATGTCAATGTTCTTTGTTGTTGACTAGAAAGTCCTCTCCTTTGCTCTTTCTGGTAATTGGGGGAAGCTTCCCAATTTGGCTGCTGCCGCCACTGGTTTTGGAATCGTCCTCAGAGACTTTTTCTTTGAGGAAGATCAATTAGTTCATTTAATTATTTTTATGCAGGTTGTATTTGGATTAATTAGAATTAGATCAAAGAAGAATGAGGGGTCGTAGGAGGATGAGGAAGATCCGTTTGAGCAAGATCTATTCATTTGCATTGTGTGGTAAAGGAACCTTAGAGGGAGAACATTCACAGATTGGGGGGCAGGGTTTTTCCAGGGTGGTGTTCTGCAATGAGGAAGGGGTTATGCAAAATTATTCAGATAATTCTGTGAGGTCCACAAAATATACTGCTGTCAGTTTCTTGCCAAAGTCACTGTTTGAGCAGTTTAGGAGGGTTGCTAATTTCTATTTCTTGGTCATTGGTGTCTTGGCAATGACAAAGCTTGCTCCTTACACTGCTGTCAGCGCAATCGTTCCTCTCTGTGTCATCGTTGGGGCGACCATGATCAAAGAGGGTATTGAAGATTGGCGTCGCAAGACACAGGTGCTCTATTAGACTATTACTCTATTGTGATTGTGAATTTGATTTTATAACGTCAATGACAATTACAATTCCTTCAGCTTGTTGTCTTAAATCCTGCTGTGGAAGTTTGTATTAGATTCAAACTGAATCATGGTCTCTTTTGTGTGTTTATATTTACTATTTATTTGTAGTTTAGAGTCCCTGTAAAAAAATCTATGGACTATAGGACATTTAACTCTTGAATTGAAGAATACCAGGAACTTTTACAAAGATTATGGAATATTCCGGTTATAAGAACTGAAAGATTCTATTGGACTGTATTACTAATGAAACTGGTGAGAGAAATGAAATGGTCATTTTAGATGAGTCATGATCTACCATGGACAGCTTATTCAATATAATAAATTCTAGTATCTTCTAAATCATCTCTTGGATTCAGTCTTGTACAGTTTTCTATAACAAAATTGTGGTCAGCAACATTACATGCATCCTTAAGTTCAGTGCAAATTTGGTCATGGTTTATTTATTTTTTTACTTGTGTAATATAATATTTATAATGGAAATCAAACAACGATCAAACAGTTCTATGTGTCTTATCCTTGAAATGGGATAAACAGCTAGACATGTTGCTTGAGGATCATTTAGCATTTAACTAAAGATTATAATTTCTGCATTGTCTACTTGATGATCATTATGAGGTATGGTTTGGGAATAGGAAAAAGGTTAGTGTTTATGGCATTATGGCAAGCTATCAAGTTGGTATATAATTTGGCTAATGGGTTAATTCTGCAGGATATTGAGGTGAACAATAGAAAAGTCAAAGTGCATAAAGGTGATGGTGTTTTTGAATATACCGAATGGAAGAATCTGAGGGTGGGGAATATAGTTAAGGTAGAGAAGGATAATTTTTTCCCTGCAGACCTCTTATTGCTTTCATCCAGTTATGAGGATGCAGTGTGTTATGTTGAGACCATGAACTTAGATGGAGAGACAAATTTGAAGTTAAAACAAGGATTGGACGTAACTTCTTCCTTACAGGACGACTCCAACTTCCGTGATTTTAAGGCTGTAGTTAAATGTGAAGACCCAAATGCAAATTTGTACTCATTTATTGGGAGCCTGGAGTTTGAAGAGCAAAAATATCCCCTTTCTCCTCAGCAACTTCTTTTGAGAGACTCCAAACTTCGTAATACAGACTATGTATTTGGAGCCATCATCTTCACTGGTCATGACACCAAGGTCATTCAAAACTCTACTGACCCCCCTTCGAAAAGAAGCAAAATTGAGAGAAAGATGGACAGAATTATTTACTTCTTGTTTTGTCTTTTGTTTCTAATTGCATTTGTTGGATCTATTCTCTTTGGCATTGCAACTAAGGATGACTTGGACAACGGGGTGATGAAAAGATGGTATCTGAGGCCCGATGATTCCACGATATTCTTTGATCCAAAAAGAGTTGCTTCAGCTGCCATATTTCATTTTTTGACTGCTTTAATGTTATACGGCTTCTTCATTCCTATCTCCTTGTATTTTTCTATCGAATTGGTGAAAGTCCTTCAAAGCATCTTCATCAATCAAGATGTCCATATGTACTATGAAGAAGCAGACAAGCCAGCCCATGCCCGCACTTCAAACTTGAATGAGGAACTAGGCCAAGTTGATACTATACTTTCTGATAAAACTGGAACTCTGACCTGCAACTCAATGGAGTTCATCAAATGTTCCATTGCTGGAGTAGCTTATGGCCAAGGTGTTACAGAGGTTGAGCAGGCCATGGATAGAAAAATTGGTTCTCCTTTGACTCATGAGCAGGTTTATGGGACAGAATCAGAATCAGATGAAAACAGGAAGTCTTCTGATAGAAAAACACGCATCAAAGGTTTTAACTTTACGGATGAAAGGATAATGAATGGGAACTGGGTTAATGAGCCTCATGCAGATGTTATACAGAAATTTTTTCGCGTATTGGCAATCTGTCACACCGCCATACCGGAAGTGGATGAAGATACAGGAAATGTCTCATATGAGGCTGAATCTCCAGATGAAGCTGCGTTTGTGATTTCTGCTAAAGAAATTGGTTTTGAATTCTTTAAAAGGACTCAGACTAGTTTATCAGTTAATGAATGGGATCCAGTTTCTGGAAACAAAGTGGAAAGGTCAGTATTTTTTCCTTTAAATTCCTTTGTCCGGTCAAAATGCATTTTTTGTAATTCAATTATTGTTCATAGCTATTGCATTTATTGCTGATAAGAGATACAGTTAATAAATATCTTTTGCAGAATGTACCAGCTTCTTAATGTATTAGAATTCAATAGCTCAAGGAAGCGAATGTCGGTAATAGTAAAAGATGAAGAAGGGAGAATTTCGCTACTCTGTAAAGGGGCTGACAGGTTTGTGATAAAATTATCCTCAGCATTTAGTATATTGTTCTTACCCTTGCATTAACCTGATGACTTACCATAACTCCATAAGTCATATTTTCATGCAGTGTCATGTTTGAAAGGCTTGCCTTGAATGGGAGAGAGTTTGAAGATAAAACCTTGGAGCATGTGCAGCAATATGCTGATGCAGGTCTAAGGACCCTGATACTGGCCTATCGTGAACTTGATGAGAATGAATACAAGGAGTTCAATAATGCATTTTACGAAGCGAAAAATTCAGTTACTGCAGATCAGGAGACGCTAATTGAGGAAGTATCAAATAAAATTGAGAGGAATCTAATCCTTCTAGGTGCCACTGCTGTAGAGGACAAGCTACAAAATGGGGTAGGTTACAGGGCAAACCCAATTAAATTTGAAGATTTATGGATTGAAGTTAAGCTTGAAGTTCTTCCTCACAATATTGCTTTTCTAGGTTCCTGATTGCATTGAAAAGCTTGCTCGTGCTGGAATTAAGATTTGGGTTTTAACTGGGGACAAAATGGAGACTGCCATTAATATTGGGTAAATGTTGTGATTATTTCTTTTTGTTCATTCATTGGCTTCAGCATGAGAATCACTTTTCAAGACATTTAACACAAACATACTATTGCAGTTTTTCTTGTTGTTTGCTTAGACAAGGGATGAGACAGATTATAATTCATTTGGATGCTCCAGAAATTCAAGCATTGGAGAAGGGTGGTGACAAGATGGCTATTTCCAAGGTAAATGCCATCCCTTAAAATGATGTTGAACTTACGTTTTATGGGTTCGTCCATTAGTAACTGAATTTGCTTGGTATAGCTCACTTTTGATTCTTTGGACAATGTAAGCTCGTTGACTTTGTTTTAAACCATGAGACACAGTGTATTTTCTCTAATTCCTTTTGTTTTTTAACCCTTTAAAAGATTTCTTCACAGTTGCTAGATGGGATTGCATAGTGTGTCAATATCCTAATGAAACTGTATACTCAATCCTAATATTTTGGTGTCGATTTATGCATGTTTCAGGCATCAAGGGAAAGTGTCCTCCGTCAGATATCAGAAGCTGCTCTCCAGCTTACTGCATCCAGAGGAGCCTCTCAGCAGGCATTTGCTCTGATTATTGATGGAAAGTCACTTGCATATGCTCTGGACGATAGTATGAAGAACTTGTTTCTGGAGCTCGCAATTCGTTGTGCATCAGTTATCTGCTGTCGCTCGTCACCCAAGCAAAAGGCACTGGTATGTTTCACCATGTTCTATGAGACACTGACTATGTTTTTTCCCCACTATTTGATATCGGCTCCTCATATTCTTCTCTTGAAGGTTACTAAATTAGTCAAATCTGGAACCCGTAAAACAACTTTAGCTATTGGTGACGGAGCTAATGATGTGGGAATGCTTCAAGAAGCAGATATAGGGATTGGAATCAGTGGTTTCGAAGGGATGCAGGTATGGATAAACTGGCAAACCATCATGCTTTCTTTTATGTTTGTCTTGCACTTTGATATCATGACATTGCTATATTGTCTCTTTCCCCAGGCTGTGATGTCCAGTGATATTGCAATTGCACAGTTCTGGTATTTGGAAAGATTGCTTCTTGTACATGGTCATTGGTGTTACCGGAGGATGTCATCAATGGTATTGCGGCACTAATAAATGGATCTCAACATTCTATTAGTGCTGGTTTCAAAAGATTATCTTATTAACTTGTTCATCCTTTTCCGACAGATTTGTTACTTTTTCTACAAGAACATCACATTTGGCTTCACTTTATTCTTGTACGAGGTGTATGCATCCTTCTCTGGAGAGCCTGCATACAATGATTGGTTTTTGTCTCTCTACAGTATCCTCTTTTCGTCGCTTCCCGTGATTGCCCTTGGGGTCTTTGATCAGGATGTATCTGCGAGGTACTGTCTAAAGGTAAACCAATGTTCACTATATCTAATTAGCATTATCTTCTCTAATCCTGCATTCCTGGTTCTCATATCCAATTAGTGATGATAATTCCTTTTTTCCCCCTTCCCACATGGCAGTTTCCTAAATTATACCAACAAGGAGTGCAAAATGTCCTCTTCCGCTGGCGCCGGATCCTCAGCTGGATGCTCAACGGATTCATTAGTGCGACAATGGTTTTCTTCTTTTGCATAAAAGCGATGGAGGTTCAGGCCTTCGATGAAAAGGGAAGAACTGCAGGGCGTGATATATTGGGAGCAACCATGTACACTTGTGTAGTTTGGATTGTGAACCTGCAGATGGCACTTACTATAAGATACTTCACATTGATTCAACACATTTTCATCTGGGGTTCCATTGCTCTGTGGTATCTATTCCTCCTTGTGTACGGAGCAATGCCTTCCAAGATTTCAGGAAATGCATACAAAGTCTTCATTGAGACGCTGGCTCCTTCACCTTCCTATTGGTTTGTGACATTCTTTGTGGTGTTCTCAACACTTATACCATACTTTTCATACTCAGCAATTCAGATGAAGTTCTTTCCCATGTACCATGAAAGGGTACAGTGGATAAGGTATGAAGGAAAGAAGAAAAACAATGATCCTGAAAACCATGTGTTACGGCAGAAGTCATTGCAGCTAACAACTATGGGTTCAAATGCAGGTTTTGCAGCTAATGGTAATCATAGTATAGATATAGATACAGATGTAGATAGAACAACCAACAGAAGATGATAATATTTTGTTTATTTTATTTTTTGAATTATTATTTTTTGCATGGTACAGAAGAGGTAGAACTGTGATTTTTAATTTTTATTAGACTATTAGACAGCCAACCCTAATGTAGATCACGATTACTGCATTGAAAAATAATTAGTGGATTACTAAGCTTCCTGATTAGATCATAAATACATGGCAAATGTATTCGAAAACGATGTTAGCCTTAAATTATCTAGACATGAATATCACAAATTTGCAGAGCTTACACATCCCGGAATGTCCACAACTACAGCAACATTTTTTTCTCCCATATTTACTCCTCAGCTGCAATGTTCATTCATATGCTGGTGGTTCTGTTCGTATGTTGGCTAAGGATTTTCATGACTACATAGATTGATTGGTGAGAATCCTTCAATGCTTCTCTGAACTAAACCATCAGCTGTAGAAGAGTAAGGTTCGAAGCATACTAAAAGCAAATTATTGCTCTACACTCATGAATAATCATTGATAAATTTGCTGCTTTAAAGCACAAGTGAATCAAATAAAATTTGAAAGGAATATTTGTTTCAAGATAGCTTCAGAATGCGTTCTGGTTGGTTAGTTCCACAAGATTGGGTACACTGCATTCAAACTCCTAATGAAAGCTGTAAATAAGACGAAAAGAAACAATTGTCTTTTGCAACAATAAGACAACAATTGACAGAGTAAATGTGAATGAGTCGAATAACAGAATTTGCATGTCATTCATAGCAATATATCAAAAGGATTCACTTCCAAACATGGAAGAATAAATTAGGGGCATGAATTCATGGCCAAGAAGAAGAGAGAATACAATGTGGGTGCTCAGTATACAAGCATATCAATCATTCATCTCCGTAAATAAAATTTGTTTTTGCTTACTGATTACTCAAAAACATGGTAACAGGGAGATATATAACTTATGAAAGAATTTCATCCTATAACAGTTCACAAAAGGGGCAATCCGAGCCAACAACAAGAAATAATCAAATTCCAATTCTAATTATTGCCCTGTAACATCATCAATCATCACCAAAACATGTTTCTCACCAATCACTAGCTCTTTGATTGAGTGGTGCTTGGATGATGTCTCCTTATATCGAACCTGTCTACGAATTCCAAAGGAGTGACAGTCTCATTCCTGATCCTCTTGATCTTGGGGCTCAAAAGCCCGCGATGACTGAACCCGTAGAGCTTGAGCACCTGATTATCAGCGAAATTGAAGGCCCTCTCCATGCTGCTGAGGCACCTCTCCACAGGGTAATCCCCATAGCTCCCACAAGGCTTGCAGCCCACGAAATGCGTCACAAACGGCCACCTCTCGTCGCCAAGCCCCGGATGATACTTCTCCGCCATCTCCTCGTAGCGGTCGACAAGCCCAGCCCAGTAGCCGTGCAGATAGTAAGAATTCTCAAGGAAAACCTTCTCCATCCACACTTTCTTGAACAGCAAGAGATATATGAGGGCAGACTGATCGTCGGCCTCAAATGCTGGGCGGCCTTTGAGATTGGCAGTGAGGATCCTTCCGGCTTCCTCCCTGATGGGTCCTTTTGGGCCCATGGGGGCCCACTCATCAAGCAAATCCAAGGACCACTGGCAATTCCTAAAGAGGAAGCTGCCCGTATTGATGGCAATCCAAGACTTCTGCTCGAACAAGAGATCAGGGTAACCGTGGAGGACTAAATTGTAATTCTCATACTTGGAGAAGGGAAGCTCGAAAACCATGTCGGTGAAGAAGGCGTCACTGTCCATCCACCAAATCCACTCGACCTCAGGGTGTGAGAGCATCAACCGCCTAATCATCGGCAATTTGGCCCAATAACCGGCGAGTTCCTTGTCCAAATGAGCGATGTTGTAAACGATCTCGATGCCGTGAATTCTGCAGTAATCGATCTTGTTCTTGATGGATTTGAGAAGGTAGTGGTCGCCGATGGGATTATCGCAGGGTTTGGGCGGGGATCCGGTGAGGAGCAAGATCCGTGGCTTGCCGCGAACGAGGTTAGGGTATTCAGGATTGTTTTGGAGCCACTGCTGGCGTTCGCGGTCCCAATTGCGGATCTTAGGGCCGAGGGAGAAGGAGGAGCTGGCGTTGAGGGCGATGTCGGGCTCGTCGGGTTCGTTAGGGTCGGAGTCGGATCGGATCTCAGCGAGGATGCGGTTGGTCTCCTCGATGAGGTTCTGGTTGACGGCGTCGGCGTCGGAGGATCCGAGGTTGACGCCGATGGTGCCGCGGAGAACGAGGATGGTGACGAAGCCGCAGAGGATGGTGATCTTGATGTTGTTGAAGGTTTTGGAGATCTGGCGGGAGCGCGGTGGGTTGCGTCTTGCATTGGAGGCGGCAAGTGCGGTGGTGGTGGGGAGGGCGGTGGCGGTGGCCCTCTTCTGAGCGGAGAGGGTGTCTTGGCCCATTATTGGTACGTAACACGGGACTTGCAATGATTAAATGAAAAATTGAAAATAATGGGAGCCTGCTAGCTCGCTCGCTCAGCATCTACGATCCATGTTATTGGTTTCCGGCAGAATCAACTATGGTGCCACCCGGACATGTGTCCAACACCCATTTCTTCAGGGATTCTTATTTTATTTCACTCGCTTATGTTGCGCCATTCATCATGTATAAATAATCAATGCTAGATCACTAGATCTCTCTGCACTCTCTTATACTATATTCCTTACAACGCTTAGATACTCAAAATAATGAATATTATTGCTAAGGGTTTTTTTTTTTTTTGGTAATCCTTTGTATTTTAGAACATCTAAATTCAATATTCACTATTCATTTTTTTTAGAATTTATATTTTTTAAAGTATAAAATTATTCACCATTAATTTTATAATTTTTATGAAACGTGTGTTTGATTATCTTAATTTAAGAATAATTACGTATTTTATCAATTTTTTATTTTAGAAAAATTAGGTGCAACTTTTTTCTATTATTTGTTGTCTGTGTTGGTTGTTATTGTTGTTTTATTTCTTAGTGTGCTTGTTTTGTTGTTTTTGAGTCTCTAAGTTTTTTTCCATGTTCGAGATTTCCGAGAGGGTGAAAACTTATCAAAGAAAAAAAAAGGTAACAAAATTGAGAGGGTGAAAACTTATCAAAGAAAAAAAAAGGTAACAAAATTATTTGATGACGACAATAATAAGTATCCCTTAAAATATTAATAATATAGTTATTTCATTGCTTATATATACAATTTGCCAGCTGAGATTTGAAGAATAAAACTTTGAAGTATCACTGATGAGTAGAAATCTGTGTAGAAAAATAATATACTCACCTTCTCTTTCCAGTATATTGACGGAGGGACAGAGAGAGAGAGTAGAGAGTATTAAGTGATTAGGGTATTTGCAAGAGATTCTTGTTAGAAAAATCTGAATTATTAATGGTTGTTGGGTAATAATGTGCTTTGATTTCAAATAATGACAACCACGTTTAATTTGTTAGATATTGTTAGCGCGTTGTCTTAGTTAGCGTACCTGTTTGCTGTCTCACAATGACATTAGATATAACTTACCAGTTTATATGCAATGAAAGCATAGATGAGTGGATATATATCATATGGAATATAATTATTGCCATTAAATCAATCAGGTTAAACATATATATGCACTCTAATCGTGAATCAAAGACTCATACCTCTGTGTATGATTTACCCTTTGATTTATGAGTAGAGTATGGCAAAATTTTTCTTGAATAAGATATTCAACATAAAGCACGTAGACCACAAGACATGGCAAATGACAAATGCCCAACGACCGAGAGAAAAAGCATCACAATTTGGTTATGCTTATATTCTATTTTTCTTGAAAATACGCACACATACATGTTTACTACTAATTGTTCATCGTTTTTCATTTTAATTTCTGCTTTTGTTTTTATAATAATAATATAATCTAATAGAATATGAGATCGGATCCCTCTACAACATGTCCATCTTCACATCATGTTTTTGTCTCTAACCTGTCCCTCGGCATAACGTGAGCACGTTCTCTGTGTAGCCTTAGGTAGCTTTCCAAATTTTTTCGCTCTATATATGCATATGTATGTATGTATCTTCATAAAAAAAAAAAAATGCTTGATACATGTGATACAATTCATCAGTTTGTAGAATAATAAGATGAAATTTCAATTAACCAAATACTAATAAACATAAAATTGCGAAGTGAAAATGATGATATCCTACTTAGCTTACTTGGTTTGTTTATATCTGTAATGAGTCAGAATAGGCTAATAATTCAACTAAATAATTTTTATTAATGAGTAGAATTTTATAAAAATAATGTAATCAATTATGCATGAATTTGGTGATAAATACTTTTTTTTTTAATTTTTTTCAATAAAATTATCTTTTTCATCTCTTTTTGATTTAATTTAATTCTTTTCTGATTTACTATCTCTTTTTCGAATTTGATTTAATTATTTTTTGGTTCACTCTTATTCTTTCCCTTACAGCATCATATATAGAATGTGCACTATTAAATGATGAACACCCTTTCAATTTGAGTATATAGCAACCATTATTAAGAGTAGTGTTAGACACTACTTTAGTTTCCAAATTTCTTGGAATAATATTATATTGGGCAGGATGTAAAAACTAAAAAGTGATTTTATATTTTGCTGCTTCTTTGTAATATCAAATCAGTATCTATCTTTAGAGGAAGTAGAGACTTAACGATCTCACATTAGATTAATCTAGATAAAGAAATAAATAATCAAGGGAATAACAAAGTAATATAAAGAGAGGTTAATATAATTAAAATTCAAGCGCATTAAGCTTAAGCAATTAAGCAAGTTTCATTGTTATTCTTCTTCGATTCTTCGATTTCACAGGCAACGTAGCCTCTCCTCCGATCAATCTAAGGCCAAGGCTCCCGCCAATCTCAGCTACGGTATTATAAAAGCCACAACTTTTCGAGATTCAATTTCTTTGAGAAAACAAAATTAACATGAATAATTAGAAAATAATGACGATCACAGATGGAAATCATTTCATTTCAGATCAATCTTTTAAACACTATTTCAAGGCATGCAATTGTTATTGTTTCATTTTAGATCAAGTTTATTTGAATAGAATTGAAATGTGAAGTACATTTGGTGGTGGAAATTAGGAAAAATGAGTGCGGTGTTTGAAGGTTACGAGCGTCAATACTGTGAGCTGTCTTCAAATCTGTCAAGACAATGCAGTGCAGCCTCTTCTCTTGATGGAGGTAGTAATAGTTCTTTCTTTGATTTGCTTTTTGGAAAATAATTAATTAGTTTTGTGGTGCAGAGCAGAAGAAGCAGAAAATTTCTGAAATAAAAGCTGGAATGGATGATGGTGATACATTGGTACAACAAGACTTGTGCATGTCGTCTTTTTTAGTTAATATTTTGAAATGTCTGATGATTGATATTTGTTATATATATCTAGATTCGAAAAATGGAGCTTGAAGCTAGGAGTTTGCAAGCAAGCATGAAGGCATCTCTTCTTGTCAAGTTAAAGGAATACAAAACCGATTTGAACAACTTGAAAAGTGAGCTTAAAAGAATCACATCGGCTGCTAATAATAATAAAGATGAGTTGTTGGAATTGGGACAGGCTGATACATTGGCGGTTGGTATCATTTTTCTTGCTCTGTTTTGGCAGTTAATTAGTTGATGTAATGATGATATCATGCAGGTGTCATCAAACGATCACAGAGGAAGACTGGTGATGTCTACAGAGAGATTGAATCAGTCGTCTGAAAGAATAAAGGAGAGCAGGAGAAGCATGCTGGAAACAGAGGAGCTTGGCGCCGCCATCCTCCAAGATTTGCATCAACAACGCCAGTCACTACTTCATGCCCACAACACGGTAACTTCATCTCAAGATTTAGTACCACTCACCTTACTAACTAACTAACCATATACGCAATGCAATGCAGCTTCATGGAGTGGATGATAACATCGACAAAAGCAAGAAGATTTTGACAGCCATCTCAAGAAGGATGAGTAGGAATAAATGGATTCTTGGCTCCTTCATGGCGGCCATAGTCCTTGCAATTATAGTTATCTTAACCATTAAAGTCTCTCGTTAGCCCCCTTTCATGTAACAATACTCATTTTTATATTTAAAATAAAAATAAAAGAAATTAGCGGCAGCTCCATAAAGTAACTAAAATGCTAAGAGGTCATGAATCCATCCAATGTGGAAGTTGAAGTACGTCGTTGGTCGTCTCAGTCCCAATCGCACATTCCCGACTTCCCTACGCCTCTTCAACCACGCTTCCACCCAACAACGCCACCCTCCTCAACCTTCCTCAACCGTCATCTCTCAAACCAACTTCTCCAGAGCCATCTCACTCACCAAACAACTCATCCTCTCCAATTCCCACACCGCCTGCTCCTCCCTCTTCCACGCGCTCACCCACTCCCAAGCCCCCAACTTCGTTTCCGTCCTCATAGTCGCCTTCTGCGAATTGGGTCATGTCCAAGAAGCTCTTTCGGTGTATAGAAACGTCTCTTCTTTGCCTCTCTTGAAGGCTTGCAACGCGCTTCTTCACGCCCTCGTCAACACCCACAGATTTGATTCACTGTGGGAGGTCTATGGGGACATGGTGTCGCGTGGATTCTCCCCTACCGTTGTGAGCTACGGCATTTTGATGCAGTGCTGCTGCAGCCAAGCTGATTCTGTTGGTGCACGCAAGCTATTTGATGAAATGCTCCACCGCAAAATTGAACCAACCGTTGTGGTTTACACTATTATGATCCGTGTTCTTTGCAATGAGAGTCGAATGGGAGATGCCGAGGGCGTCTTCCGTTTGATGAGGGAATCTGGAGTGGCGCCTAATTTGTACACTTATAAGACTCTCATGCATGGTTATGGCAAGGTAGCTAATGTGATCCGGGTTTTCGAGTTGTATGCTGAAATGCTCTGGCATGGATTGCACCCTAATGTTGTCACATTTACTACCATGATAGATATTCTGTGCAAGGTGGTGGGGGATCTGAAAACGGCAAGGAATTGCTTTGTGTATATGGCAAAATTCGGGGTTGTCCCTAATGCGTATGCTTATAATTCTTTGATTGACGGATACTGTAAGGCTGGGAACTTGTCAGAAGCAATGCGTTGGAAGCTAGAAATGGAAAGGTCTAAAATCTCTCCGGATGTTTTCACTTACAATATACTCATTAAGGGTCTGTGCGACTTGGGGAGATTGGAAGAAGCTGAGGGTTTGATGCAGAAGATGAAGGCTGCAGGAGTTCTTGCGAACTCTGTGACATATAATGTGATGATTGATGGGTACTGCAAGAAAGGCAATATGGAGAAGGCCATTGAGGTGTGCTCTGAAATGGTTGAAAGGAAAATTGAACCCAATGTCATAACGTATTCTACGTTGATTGATGGGTTTTGCAAGAACAGGAGTGTAAATGCTGCAATGGGCATGTACACAGAAATGGTAATCAAAGGTCTTGTGCCGGATGTGGTGACTTACACAGCTCTGATTGATGGGCATTGCAAGCACGGGAACATGAAAGAGGCTTTCAGGCTGCTCAAGGAGATGCTTGATGCAGGGTTAACACCAAATGCGATCACATTTAGTTGTTTAATTGATGGCCTTCTGAAAGAAGGAAGAACATCTGATGCAATCAAACTGTTCTTGGAGAAAACCGGAGCTGGTTTTGCTGGAGTTAAAATGCATAGCAGCCTGTATTCTCCAAACAATGTGACGTATGCGATTTTAGTTCAAGGTTTGTGCAAAGATGGACAAATTTTTAAGGCAACTAAGTTTTTTGCGGATATGAGACATAATGGTTTCCAACCAGACATGCTAGTTTATGTTATAATGTTGCAAGCACATTTCCGATACAAGCACATGCTTGATGTAATGATGCTGCATGCAGACATGGTGAAGACGGGGGTTGTGCAAAATGCGTCGGTACATCGTGTATTGTCTAGGGGCTATCAAGAGAATGGATATTTGAGATCAGCTCATTTGTGTTCTGAGTATTTAATGGAAGAAGATGGTATTCAGCATTCTTAATCAGCTCCTTTTTTGTTTCTCTAGAAAAAAGAAAAAAAATTCGACAGCTCTAAATAGATTAGACCAATAAGCACAGCTGAATTAGGAGGTAGTGCTAGTTGAATCAGAGATTTCATAATTCAAGCCCCAGTATGCAGATGTGTCAAAACTCAAAAGGAAAAGTTTTGCTACCCAAAGAGTTGTATTGCACTCTAGAATGATTGCCCAGTAGGAGGATATCTGTGGTTTCGACAAACAATAAAATAAAAATAAAAATGAAAAAATAGAACATTTCTGCTATGAATACTGGCCAAAAGTGTCAACGAAAGTATATTCATCAGTGCATGATATCAGATTTTCCATGTACAAAGAATTGCAAAAATAAAAGGACGTCAGAATAAGATTGCTTGGCAAGTTGAAGCAGTACATTAACCTAACCACTTAGCATTGTTGTTTCGTATTTGTGAGTCACTTACACGGTTCATTCATGACACCCTCGAAATGGTTCACCCCTTTGGTTCAAAGGAGTGTGAACAAGTTGGTTTATGTACCCATGTCTACGTCGAATCGCAAAGCCCAGTTCCACAATATTCTCAAGCCACCAAAGCCAAACCAGACCCTTAAGAAGTACCTTGATGGCAACAACCCCACCAAAGTGCTGCTACACTTCAGATATTTGATGAGAGAAAGAACCACTTTCAACTCAATAGACAGCTTCACTTTCCTGTTTGCCCTCAAAGCCTGCAACAAGAAACATTCCTCAATCCATGGAAAACAATTGCATGGTCTCATCACAAAATTTGGATACAAAGACATAGTCCAACTCCAGACATCACTTCTGAAAGTGTATGCTGAAGGGGGAAACCTGTGCAGTGCCCACCAAGTATTTGATGAAATGCCCACTAAGAACATTATATGTTGGACCTCTTTGATTTCTGCATATGTTGACAATCATAAACCCAACAAAGCCTTAGAGACGTTCAGGATGATGCAGATGGACAATGTCGAACCTGATCAAGTCACAGTAACAGTTGCTCTCTCCGCATGTGCTGATACTGGGGCACTGGAACTGGGTAATTCGATTCATAATTTCATCCGGCGCAATGGAGGACTGAAAATAGATTTGTGCTTGAATAATGCTCTCATTAACATGTATGCTAAATGTGGGGATATCACTACAGCAAGGAGATTGTTTGACAGCACAAAGATCAAAGATGTCACAACTTGGACGTCCATGATTGTGGGGCATGCGCTGCATGGTCAAGCATATGAAGCTCTTGAGCTTTTCTCAGAAATGAACACGGGCTTCAACATAGTCCCAAACGATGTAACCTTCATAGGAGTTTTAATGGCTTGCAGCCATGCAGGATTGGTTGAGGAAGGGAAGCAACATTTCAGAAGTATGACCGAGGATTACGGCATTCGGCCTAGAGAGGCCCACTTTGGCTGCATGGTGGATCTTTTATGTAGAGGTGGTTGTCTAAAAGACGCATATTACTTTATTATGGAGATGCCGGTGCAGTCTAATGCAGTCATTTGGCGAACCTTGCTGGGGGCTTGCAGCCTCCATGGTGAACTGGAGCTAGCTGCAGAAGCTCGGGAGAAACTGCTCAAGTTGGACCCTGACTATGTGGGTGATAGTGTTGCTTTGTCCAATATTTATGCAGATAAAAGGATGTGGAATAACAAGATGATTGCTAGGAATCAGATCAAACAATCAAGAGCTCCTGGTTGCAGTTCCATTGAGGTGACAAGTGGAGTTGGTGAATTTGTAATTGTCAATAATCCTTAGAAGAGGGAAAGATATACCTTGCTAATCAGAATACCTATGAAAGGGTCGTTTAGATATAGAAGCAAATTCAGCAAAGCTGTTAAGTTGTAAACAAACTTTGTAACCATGAAAAGAAAAATGATAATATTTATCATCAAATGACACCTTTCAATTAAGGTAACAAGCTCTTTGTCAAAGGCTCGAGGTGAATTTTCTGCCAGCTTAGTTTATCAAAATTGAAAGGTATGGTTATGGCATAATAAACTAATAATACGTCAAAATTAACCTCCAAGATTAATGACACAATAGTAGCTTGTGAGTTTTTAAATAAGGTAAAAGTAAAATACATTAAGCTTCTTTGATCCTCTCTTTCTTTTTTCCCCTTCTTTCCAGGAGAACATATTAACATAGTGCTAGTGGTAATTTTATTTATTTAATCGAATTAAAATTGTTGGAAAATATATAGCAAGAGTGAGTTAGTTGTATAGAAGGAAGGAATCCCGAAAATAGCGTGGTGACGAGTGCAAGTTGTGTGTGATTGAGATCGAAGAAGAGAAGGAAAGTGGCGAGTGCAGCAGTGGTTGTTGATGAAGAGGGTTCAACACAGGAATCATCAGGAGCAGAAGAAATGCCCTTCCAGGATAATGATGCGCCTCGCCGGTTTGTGCGTCTTCTCCACAATCATCCTCTCCGTCGTCTTCTCCCTCTCCCTCGTCCTTCGAGATCCTCCCTCCGACGCCGTCCCCATATCTGTGCCCCGTACGCTTCTTCTTCTTGCTTTTCCCTTGTGATCTAGGTAGGGTTTACACTTTACAACTCATTTCCTGTTTTCTGATTGCTGCTAGGTTGGAGTGACGATGCTCAAACAGATAAGCTGCTTGCTGGTCTTCTACCTGCTGGATTCGATGAAACCTCTTGTCTAAGCAGATATGATTCGCTCATTAACCGCAAAGGATTATCAGCAAAACCTTCTTCATACCTCATTTCTAGATTAAGAAAATATGAAGCGCTCCACAGAGAATGTGGACCTTATACTCAATCCTACAATAAAACAGTGAAAGATCTGAGGTCCGGCGTCCCAAGCCAGTCATCTTCGGCTGCTTGTAAATATGTAGTGTGGATTTCATACAGCGGTTTAGGGAATAGGATATTGACCATTGCTTCTGCATTCCTTTATGCTCTCCTCACCAACCGTGTTCTCTTGATTGATCCGGGACTTGACATGACTGATCTCTTTTGCGAGCCCTTCCCAGACGCTTCCTGGTTCCTTCCTCCCGATTTCCCTCTTCGTGCTCAATTCCATGATCTCAATCAGAAATCTGCTCACTGCTATGGGAAAATGATCAAGGATAAATCAGTTACAGCATCTGCAGTCCCTTCTTTTGTGTACCTTCATCTAGCGCATGACTATGACGATCAAGACAAGCTATTCTTCTGCGATGAAGACCAACGTTTTCTTGATCAGGTACCTTGGTTATTAGTCAGAACAGATAATTACTTCGTTCCGTCGCTATTCTTGATGCCGTCTTTTGAGCAGGAACTGAATCAGCTGTTTCCAAATAGGGAAACAGTTTTCCATTTCTTAGCTAGGTATCTGTTCCACCCCACAAATAGAGTATGGGGACTAGTCATTAGATACTATGAAGCTTATTTAGCTAATGTGGATGAGAGAGTAGGCATACAGATTAGAGTGTTTGACACCGGAACAGGTCCATTTCAACATGTATTGGATCAGATCTTAGCTTGTGTTTTCAAGGAGAATCTATTACCCGATGTTAACAGGAAGCAGGCTAGTATTAGTTCATCAGGAAAGCCGAAGTCGAAAGCAGTACTCATGACATCCTTAAGCTCTGGTTATTCCGAAAAGGTCAGAGATATGTACTGGGAATTTCCCACCACGACGGGAGAAGCAGTTGGCGTTTTCCAGCCAAGCCATGAAGGATATCAACAAACTGAGAATCAGATGCACAACCAAAAAGCTTGGGCAGAAATGTACCTCTTAAGCTTAACCGATGTGTTGGTTACTAGCTCATGGTCTACTTTTGGCTATGTGGCACAGGGACTGGGAGGTTTAAAACCATGGATACTATACAAGCCTGAGAATAAAACAGCTCCAGATCCTCCTTGTCAACGTGCTATGTCGATGGAGCCATGTTTCCATGCTCCTCCCTTTTATGACTGCAAGGCTAAGAAAGGAATTGACACCGGTAAACTTGTTCCACATGTTAGGCACTGTGAGGATATGAGCTGGGGTCTTAAGCTTGTACATAACTATGCGTAGCAAGCTATGCTTGTGCATGCTTTTGTGCCTGTCAACTCAGCTGAAAGTTTTGCAAATTTTGTTGTACAATAGAATTAGTTATTCTTTTTAATCTTTATATTGTTATATGCGCAAACTATATAATATAAATATGTGTGCCATTACTATTTTAGGACGATAAACTAAATTGCATGAAGTTATGCTCTCTTGACAAATACTGGCACATCGTTAGTTCTCTGAGGCAAACAATAGTACAACACAGCTGAGCTTCTCTTGAAACGGTTATGGTGATTTGAATGTGATAAACCATCCTTTAGTTGTTTTAGTTCAGTCGTTCCTTCTTTGAATATTAGCAAGTTTAGGCAGTTGTATGCGTTTCATATCAGATTATAATCGAGGTAAAATGATGTTGCCAGTTGGATCATTTCGAAACCTCAAAGTGAAGTCGATGAATGATGACTTGCACTGACTAAACATAACATAGGATCCAGGTTCGTTCCATAAAATAGGATCAAGATGACTTTTTATCACTGGACATAACCTCTGTCACTCTGTTTGGGGTGTGCTTCAGGATGGTAAATTTTTTAAATTTCATTCATTTTTTCTTCGTCGTGTTTAACACATGGTGGATCACTCGAGGAACAACATGTTTCTTCTAAGCAAAGTTGCTTACTACATTTCTTCCTTTTTAAATTATAGCAAAAGCAGACACGAAAAATAGAGGAGAAATATGAAAGGGGCAGAAGGAAATTCTAATTAAGATAGTTGCAAAATCTATCATGTATCAACATCCAAGCTTGGGAAGCAAAAGTGAAAAACCATCCAGAGTGACATAGATGCTGTCAATTATCCAGGTAGTCGAAAGCAAGATCATTGTGCATACGGCAAATCTGTTGGTTTAACTTATCAAACCACATTCACAAAAAGAAAAGGAACCAACACCCAATCATACAACAGTTTAGGGTTTCAAAGCCATGGAAATTCAGCTTTGTTCTTATTCAGTGATCAGTTCTTCCTTCCTTCACATAATATAATATGGTACCCATGCCTGCAACATCAATACATCATTATCAAAACAATCATTAACATATCTGCCTAAATAGAGGAAGAGAAGGAGCTAGGTGCTTGTGTGAGGAGTGGAAATCAAGGGAATAACAATGAGTTAAAGGGATATACGTTGACTTGAATGGAGCACTGGTGACTCCAATAGGCGTGGCAAATGCTACATCCTGAAACGGTCCAGCCATCTTTCCTCGTGGAAACCATCCAAGGTCTCCACCCTTCTTTCCTGATGGACATTCAGAATATTCCTGGGCTACCTGTTTGCAGAGTGAAATATTCTAGATGTAAAACAATTGAAACGGAAAAACATTTATACGTGTAGAGAAATTTTAATGAACGAATAAACTACTATTTCCAACTATGAAAGACTCAAGCACTCGCAAGTCTAACCATGAAAGATATAACAAACTCGATATCCATACGAGATTGGATTGGTTTTGCAAAACTACCCTTAAACTACTCATTTTGGGTAGTTTTGTCAAAATAATCCAATCTCTTGTAGGTGTCAAGCTAGTTTACATATTTCATGGTTAGAATGGTGGGTATTTAAATCTTTCGTGGTCAGCAATGGGGTAGTTTATTCTAAATGAATAGATTCCTATTTCTTCTTTCCAAGAATTCTGCACCAATCCCTGGAGCAATTTTGAAGGAAAATATTCATGCTTATGATACTCAAGCCAAAATAAGATTCTTAGTCCCACAATGAACTGAAAACTCAATAACAACTTAAAAAGAAATATGAACAAATGATGCAGATATATGGAATCATATATTGCTAATGCTACATTAGCAAATGATGTTTGAACAGACCACCCACTAACTTAAGAACCCTACCAAATGCAATTAAACTCAAAGAAAATTACCTTTGCAAACTCTGCTGGTGGGACCTTATCTCCATTTTCAAGCCAACCATCCTGCAGCTTCTTGTATGCCTCATTAATCTTACCTTGCTTCTCACACAGGATGTGCCTTGCTGCACCAAATAAAAAGCATTTAATATGAATACACCAGCAGCGATAGAAAAATCCAATAAAGTGGCAAATCATATGCTACCTTTGACATAGGTGCAGGTACCAAGCCCATCTGCACTTTTGGCACCTTTTCCTTTGCCCTTAGAAGCATTCTCATCACTTCCACTTGCTGCTTGTTTCCCCTTTCCCTTTCCAGACTCCTTTGGCTTTGAGTCTTTTCCCATTCTTCTCGAGCAAAACAGAAAGGGGACAAATGAAAAAACGCATCGTAAAACAGAGTAACAAATGGGACAAATCAGCTGGAAAATAAAAAATCACCTGAAAGCAGTAATCTACACGATGCGAAACTAGAAGCTAAAACAAGAAGATTGCTATTTGATTTTTGCGTGATGGGAACAAGAGCGATGAGTTTTTAGTCTTACTCCAGTGGCAGTGGAGAATCGCATTCCCATTTTTTTTTTTTCACTATTTTCATGTGTTTTAGAACTTGGGTATTACGATACTATCCTTCCATGAGCCTCATTGGGCTACTCTATTGATCGGCCCGTTATTGTCTATTCACCCATCAAAAACTAAACGAAGAAAGATGAAAGATAATGGTCTAATGGATTATATTTTATTATGTGTAAATTTTACAGGATTTGTCATGTCCATCTTTCTTGTTTCTTATTTTATCTTTTCCCCATAATATTTGTCATTTTCGTTTTTCTATGCACAATGTTGAAACTCAACTTTATTTTATCCTTTTTTTTTTAATTTCATGTTCATATGTTATCAAAATTTTATAGTGTCAGGTCTTAACTTACTACATAGGGTATTAATGCTATCACTCTGTCATTTTAAATAGTCCCATATTTGTTCTAAAAAAAATAAAATAAAATTGAGTGAATGAAATTTGTCTTTAACTGTAATAAGATTAATTGGAATCTAAAAGACTCCACTCCACAGTGTCATTTACTATTTTTCATCTTTTGAGTTACTTCTATCAACTATTATTAAAGCCTTTTGCACACGTCATATACGCTCACTCCATAGAGCTCTCAATTTTGTAGGCACCAAGCTTAAAGAACTAAACCATTTGAGTGAGTAAATGTTTTAATCGAAACAGCAAATTCAAATAAATTTCTATGATCGGAGCAGGAAAGTTTAATAACATCTATGTACAAAGAAAATCAAGTTAGCTTCTAATCAGCGTGACATCAGTAGTATATGCCCTAATCTCGAGTTGACATGCTGACAGCCTAGTATCATGTTCTAAAGGCTTCAACTAGGAGCCTAATTAGAGTTCAGACCATATAGCACTGTGTCTTGAAAAGCTACTTTCCTTCAAGGAGAAACCATGTTGAAACTACTCAGATTCAGAATCTGAAAGTGGTATTTGATAAGCACCCTTTGGTTCCGAATCCGTCATAGAAGGATGCTGATTTTTAGTCGAATCTTTAGTTTGCCGCCTTCGGAGACCATCTCTTGGTCTCTGATTTCTTTCATCCTGGGAAGGTTCCTGTCATAATGAAAGGCAGAGATAGTACATTCCCTGTATTACTTTTTCTCCTTATAAAATGTTGAATTATTTTCCAAAACCAAAGATGTGAAAAAATACCAGAATGTGATACATGTTCTGCTATGCAAGATTTAGCCAAAAAAATTACCTCAGAACTTGGTTGACTTTGTGGATTTGATTCAGATGTCTGAGCTTGGTTCCTTCGGAACCAGATGGAACCCATAGAAATTAATGCTCCCAGAAGCAAGAAAGGACCAATTCTTGGATCCTCTTGGTAAACCAAAAGTCCTCTAACAACACCCTGAATCCTCTGCTTGAGATTTTCCAAAGGAACCTTTTGCGCAGTTCTGGACCAACCAGGATCTTTGTCATCTGGAACAAGAGCTGGAGTTCGTAGTGTCTGTGAAGATGCCACGGAAATGAAATAAGAAAACGATAAAGAATTTGACCCCATCAATACCTATCTCTCATTTAAATGCATCAAAATGAATGACATTCATGAAACTATAATCACATAAGCAGATGAAGTCTTTGAATACAGCAATTGACCAGAATTCAAAAACAAATAATTGATTTAAGGAGGCAGAGGAAGCATCCCAAGTTATGTCCCTATGTTATATGGTGCTAAACAAGCAAAAGTTGTAAGTTAAAACATAAAAAAGACTTACAAAGAATGGTAATTCTCTTGTGTCACCATCTTTTATTATACTTGCAATCCATTGGCTTATCTGGAGAAAAGCAAAATATATATATATATATAATGAGAAAAACTGGATTTAACATCATAATTTTAGATAAGTTATAAAAGAAATGCCAAACTAATGGCAGACAAACATCATACAAAGCACCATTTGCGATGTGGAAATTTCAGTGTAGAAGAACAAACCTCTGAGATATCACTTGCACCCTTATATCTAGCTACAAACTGGCCTGCTTGATCATGTTCACCCTCTAGATCTTTCATCAGCAGAGATTTCCATGTCGGTTTTTCCTGTGTCTTGGTATCCATAGCACTGCTATTCCTCAGGTAACGAATAATAAATAACTGAGGAATATCATCAACGCCCGTGTGTTGTCCACAAGTCTGCTCGCTAGCCGGACCAAGGTAAAATCGACAAAAATCCTATGGAAATATATTTCGTTAATAGCTCAGGCTAGAAATAGTTGCAAAGACGAGGAAGAAAGTGCACTGCATTCAAACAAGCTACAAAAGGAAGTAAAAAATCAAACGTAAAACAAAAGGATTACCTTTTGCTTTTCACCATCAAGCCAAGCAAACGTCAACCGCTTTCTTTTAATTACCTCCACAGCTGGAGCTAAGGTTTGATTGTCAGATGATGCATCTGCCTCATTAGGCTTAGACAATGTTTCTTTGACCCTGCACATAGTCTGTGGATCTGAATTACAACCTCTTCCAAGCATGATAACAAATGCTTCTTTAAAAGACAAAAATCTAGTTCTACAAAGCAAACATCATGAAAAAAATAATGATAAAATGTGTAACTATAACCAATACATAACGCACATACCCTAGAAAACTAATCCCTGATTACAAAAGAATGTGCAAAATACACAAATTTTGCTATGTTCTTTGTACATCTCAAACAAAGAAAAGTATGAATCTAGTGGCATAGTCATATAGATTGCCTTGTCAGATCCGAGGTATCTTAACAAAGGCAACAGGGAGAGGCCTGTTTTATGGAACCCAAATAAGCATAATTCTTAGTGTACATAATGAAAAAATTGACTTTGTGACTGCATCAAAGACAAAAGTACATACTTCACGCATTTTGTTCAGCGCAAGACCTGGCCTTCCTACTGCAATAGCGCAATACCAAATAATTGTATCATATCCAGCACGAGAATAGCCATGGGGATCACAACCAAGCTCCATTGATGTCACACTTCTTAATTGAGGAAGCTCTGAAAGAAGAAAGAAGAGGGAAAAATGCAACACACTAGCTAGATTAGGGCTTATTCAATAAGAACCTAATTTACAAATAAAAAAAAAAATGAAGATTGAAAGTCTTAAGAGTAATAGTACAACCCAGATTATTCATTAAATCCAAAAATTAGTCAAACCTTATGAAGTCATTTTCTATAAACAAGGTTCGCTCAGATTTTTTATTTTTTATTTTTTATTTTTTGCTTTTTTCCTTTTTTTCCGATGAATAAGATACCAACATTTCCAGCAACCGAAAGTTCTACAGTGTACTTATTGTACAAGAATCAAACCATACTTGGCTTATTCCAAAAATATCTTACGTCAAACCAATCCAGTTTAAGATTATGTATGTGCCAAACTATAAATCTATTTCTACCTTGCTGTTTATTATTTTCCATCATCTTCAAGAAAAATGAATTGTCTACTGAACCTGTAGCATAGAATGCACAGATAGTCAGTCAAATTAAAAGGAGAGGTTAGATCAAATGGTTCTTGGGTAGTATGAGAAGGAAAAAACAGACCATGGTGCACAACAGGTTTGACACCTGGGTCTTTAAGAAATACGACAGCAGGTGCAGATTCTACGCCAAATCTGAAATTTTTTTTTTTTTAAAGAATGAACAAACAATTAAATACATCATACAAGGTCATGCAATGAATCAATAAGCTAGTGAACATAAATATTCAAAACTGTGTATCACCATCTACATGGAAAAGTAGTACATAGAATAATCTGTTGACAAGATTAATTTTTGTAAAAATCATCACTTACGCTCCCATCCAATAGGAAGACTCCTCTTCCCGCCAAAGAATGAATGCGAATGAAGCATAATCCCAATAGTCTTTTGCTGCTTGTCGAATAAATGGAGCAGCACGTTCCCCAGATTTTGTGAAAAATATTACTTTTACCTATAAACCAAGGGTCCGCAGAAACTAAACCATTAATGTCCTTTATAAAACAATATTTGCGTTAGAAAACCAACGAATCAAACATTTTGAAATCAGCATGTGGCAATAAGAAAGGGAATTGTACCTTATGATGACTACTCTTTCCAAAAAGTTTTGGCACCTGAAATATTTTGAAAGTTTTAAAATAAACTTCCACTCAGTAACCATAGAACTCTAAGCAAAGACGAATTATAATGCCAAAAGGAAATCAAGTGCAAGGGTGAATTAATCTTCATATTTACTATATGAACCCTATTTAGGTTTCAGTTGTGTTTAACAGACCAGTACCATGAACTATGCTTCTCCTTTCTTCATTGCCAATACGATAACTAAAGGCTGATGTAATGCTTTTTTAATTATTTTATTGTAACCAATCACATCCTCTCTTTTGTTAGTCACCTTGCTCCGCCGTGATATTTTTCTTTAGCAACTTAATTCTCCAACAACCACTGTGGTTTGCCGCCAAAATCACCAGTGTTTAAAGGATTGTATCACTACCACAGACATTTTTATTTTGAGAGATAGAGAACTCTGCTTTGCACATTGACACAAACGAGCAGTATTATATCTTTAGAGTTCAGAAAAATTACCAGTGACTCCTTCGAGTAGTAGTTAATTTGAGGTAAAGCCAGTACAGTTGTTGCAAACCAATTTGTAACCTTGTCCACAGTAAGCTCTCCATCAAACCTATGTGGGAAGAAATCATGTAACATGTATGTAATAATGTGTAACCATCGATGTTAAATATATCTGCTGACAATTGAGTGTTAAAGGATTTATAAAATTGCAGTTGCCACTATTGTCAAATCCAGGTCTTAAAGTAAAACTCACCTACTAAAACATTTTACATCACGGCATCCGGGAGGAATAGCAAGAAGATATGGAATTCCTGAATAGTTCAGTATGTCAAGATAAGCCAGACATGATCCTTCTCTCAATTCAAAACTAGAACTTTGACTGTATTCAGCACATACCATTTCTGAAGTAAGGTTTTCCTGTTGATCTTTTATCAGCTAGGTAGACGGCTAATTGCACCTCACCAAGTTCCACCATACCAGTATTTGCAAACGGATGCAATAGAGAAGCTAAATGCAAAGGAATTAGTCAGAATCATCTCATCCATATAGTAGTGAGCGATATAATGGTAAGAGTCCTAAATCACTTAAAGATGATAGCATTTATAAGTATTTGGACAACCCTCTACATGCAGCAAGCTTTTGAGATTGAGTTAAGCTCAATTAATTGAGTTAATGTTTGCATATCTCTTTAAGAAAGGAAAATCTTCTTCCCAAGAAAAACGGAAGAAAAATAGATTGGTACCCTGCCATCATTTTGGATGAAGAAGCCCTCCACAAAAAGGGAGAAACGGAAAAGGCACAATCACTCAATACAAAAATATCCTTTCATTATGAAACAAACATGTAGTTTCTAATAATAATAATAATAATAATAATAATAATAATAATAATAATAATAATAATAACAAACAAACAGGAGTTCATCATCAATAAACATACCAATTTTATTCCAGGATTCTGAAAATTGAGCACAGCGTTTGCTCCCCGATGAATATAACTGATTCAAATGCATTTAGCATGGATATCAAGTCAGGCATCAATGAAACAATAAAGAAATTAAAAATTGTGGAATCAGGCAAGAGAGTGATACAGAGTTTGAAAAGGCAAGATCAATCAAACCTATCTTTTGAGAGACAGCTACAAACCCAAAAGTAAACTTGCTATAAATTAATTAAGCATTCAAAGTTACAAATGTGAACCAATAGAGTTCTTAGTTTCCAAATCTTAGAGATAAAGTAATGACAAAACAACTCATTTGCCAGCATATTGTCACAGGAAGAAACCAATACATGATGCTTGAGATATTTGAAAAATACAAAACTGAACATTCACAAACTCGAATGCTCATTAATAAAATTCAACTGAAAGGAATTCTAACAGTGAAATGCAATAATCGTAACGATAGGAAATTAAAATATATCAGTATATTCTATGCTGAATATACCTGAATTAGCCATGGCTTTGTAACTGGAAATATAGACTGGAAGTCTAGTGCGGTAATGACTTTATGAGAATGATCAATAGGCCCTGAGAGGTTAAAACAATGTAAATCAAAATTAAAATATTTTGCCTGTCTTATATCCTACTAAAAGGATCTATATAAATTCTCATCAATCACGTTGGAGTGTTAACTAACCAGAAGGAGGAGGGACATCTAGTAGAGGGAGATCCAATTCCGAAATGCGTTTTCCAGCACAATTCTTGCTGGCATTCTCAAGAATATGCTACCACCAATAGACCACATTATAAGAGAAACAAGCAGGGAACAATTGTAGAAAACATGCACATGTCTTCAAAGAATGAGAAAGAAATACTTACAAGTTGATCATCAATCCCAAATAGGTCATAATCTCTTTTCCACGAGGGATTTGTCAGCAACTCATAAGCATATTGAATCTGTAAATCATGCTACGATTAAAACGAATTACAGAAACAAAACCATTGTAAACCATATGCATTACTCGGAACGAAACCATAAAAGCACACAAATAAGTTGCAAAAAACGAACCTTTAAGAACTGACAAGTATCAGGAACTTGGGGACTCGAATTCCTGAGAGTGCAGAGAATGCAGGTGACAAGGTTACCAATTACTTTGAGAGCTAATAATTTCAGAAAACAGGAGAGTGAGGAGATGGAAAAATACCAGTTGGATTGAAGAGTGTGGTAAGAGTCTCTGACTTTGTCCACCGGACTATAGGTGTCGATTTTGAGCACTATGATCAGCAAATCACAAAAAAAAAAGTTTATGTTTTTGAAGAATAATAATAAGAAGGAAGAAGAAGGAGGAGGGGATTGAGTAGAGAGTAGCACCGTCGTAGTGGGAAGGGGGGAAATAATTGGGAATGAGGAGAAGCTGGTAGAGCATGGCGAAGGCGAAGAGAATGAGAGGGAGGGCGTAGGCTCTGAGAGTGGAAGCCATTGATGGCGAAGAAGGAGGCATCACACTTCGGATACTTTGAGGTTTGCCGCTACCACAAGTCTAGTTTCTACCTCAAGTCTTCACTTTCGTCTTTTTAACAGGAAGAAAAAAAAAAGATAAAAAATTATCTTAAATTTTAATTTTAAAATTAATTAATCTTAAACTATCTTATAAAAATTATTAAGATAGATTTTAAAAATTTCAAACTATCTAAATAAATATTTAAAATTTAACCCTAAAAATTATATTTATTGAAATAAATAGTTATAATAGTCCAAAATCCAATCATAATAGCAAAAAAACATTCAAAAAGCTACTTAAAAGAATATCCAAAAATAAATCCAAAACTAAAAATTTGATTCACCAACATACAAATTAAAAAATATGAGAAAAATTGAAAAATAAAATAAATTGTACTTTTTGAAAAAAAAAAACAACAATAGTATAGGTTATTCCAACCACCAGTCAAATTTTAAAACATTTGAAAATTCATATATATTCAAACATTCAAAATTATAAATTCAAATTGACAAAAGTCTTATAAAACATCCAAAATTTCATAAAATTAAACATTTAAAATATTGGTGATTAAATCAACGTTGATGAAAATAATTTCATTGTCTAGTCAATAACAAATCAACAAATATTTTTTAATTGTACTTCATATTAATTAATTATCATTAATTAATAATTATTTAAACTAAAATTAATAATTAATAATTACAGTTATTTAAAATTGACTGGTTAAGAATTATTTATCTATACTTAAAATTAATGGTCAAGACATACTTAATTATAAGCAAGTTTTACTTTTACGAGCCTATCTCCATCTTCTTCTTCTTTTTCAATGTTAATCTCTTAGCTATATATTAAAATATATAGTCATTAGAAGCCATGTTTATAAAAGAGATGGAATGTATTTTCACTTATTCTTTTTTATCATAAAATTATAATACATAATAGAAATATGTATTATCATTGTAATGTTTTTTGCTTTTTTAGTATATTATTATATTATTGTTGAGTGAAAATCAATAAATCATATGAGGATATGTTGTATTGTTATTGAGTTGTTTACCCGAATAAGTGATTTTAGGAAAAACTCTAGGTCCAAATTTAGCATAAATAAAATACTTAGAGAAGGTGATGAAGGAGAAGAAGTAAGTGGATGCAAATAGAAGTGGTGGTTTGAAACATGATTAGCAAAGAAAGTATTGAAAACCAAATAGCAATAAGTAGCACATAATAGCATCTAAGAATGAATTTGTGAAGACCCAAGTAGCAAGAGGCAGAGGGAGATGAAGTGATGATATAAGCAACAGAATCAGCTTCTATAAACATGCGTTTGAAACAAGCTTTTCAGTCTTGTTATATTATTTCCTCCCTTCCTAATCCTTTTCAGTACTCAAAATATGTATCTTACTCTCGCATTTCTGTGGGACTATAGAATCCCAACATTCACCAATCAATCACACATTTTACATATTGTAACTTTATTTTAATTTTCATTGATAAGTGTCCTTACAAATCCTGCATGTACAGGCTTATTCTCTCATCCTCATACCTTAACATTTGAATAAATTCAGGAGCTTCTGCAATGGTGTCATCTAGAAAGCTCAATGTAGAATTACAGGACTCAGCGCAGTGCCAACTGTGATGATCTGCTGGAACAGAAGAGGCTTGAATAGCCTCACCCTTTTCGTCACCATTCATTAGCTTGGAGAAGAGTGCTTTTGCAGCTTGGTTGCCAGAGAAGGAATTGGCCATTTTGTTGAGTAAGCATGGCACATGAAGCTGCTGCTGCTGGTGATGCGGAGGAGTGTGTAATAAGTGGTTGTTCTTGTTGAGAGAAGAGTTCCAGTAGTTCTTGATCTCGTTGTCAGTTCGATTAGGCAAGTGCTTGGCAATAGCGGACCACCTGTTGCCAAGAAGTGCATGGAGTCTTAGGATGGTCTGCTCCTCATCTCTGCTCAATCGGCCTCTCTTAATGCCAGGTCTGAGGTAGTTAAACCACCTCAGTCTGCAACTCTTTCCACATCTTTCAAGGCCAGCTTTGTCGGGCAAGGTGCGCCAGCTTCCAGGGCCATAAGTGTAAATGTATGCTTTCAGCTTCTCATCTTCTTCAAGAGACCAAGCACCCTTCCTCACATGCTCATGGCTGCAGCAAGGAGACCTTCCCATTTGTGGCTGTGGAGCACCCGTTCAGACACAGATGCCTTTAACTCACAACCTGACAACCATCAATGGAGGACTCGGGACCTAATCATGGTCCTTCTTCTGCAAATTTTTCTTAAATAAATTCAATATAACATTATCAGTAATGCTATGGACCACCACATTCATGATTTATAGTCATTAATTAGTTATTATTAATATTTTTAATAGTCTAAAATTATATTTAAGGGAGATGCTCATATAAAGACTCTTAAAACGTCTTTTGTAAAAACGCTTGCATTATCATTGGACGTATTAATAAATCGATTTTTTTAAATTTCTTAACAAATTCGAATAAAACCGATTTTTTATATAACAACAACGATAAACCTATTTTTTTTAGAGATTTAATTGTATTTTTAAATTTTTAGGGATTTAAATATTCACAAAACAAAAAATCAGGGATATATTTGTCTTTTTATCAAAAAGTTTAAAGATATTTGGTTTAGATTGTGTACTTCGATCGGATCAAATCGGATCTAATAATTATAATGCAAACAATTGAGTTTATTATTATTACTATAATAAACCGATTTTGTTCTAATTTATTAAAAGATAAATTATTAACCAATTTAATAAAAATGTCTAATAATAATATGACAAATGTAAACATCTAAAAAAAAGACATTTTTAATGTCTTTATTTAATAGTATAGTATTACACTTTTAATGAAGAAGAGTGCTAGGAAGCTAGCACTTTTGTTAAATCCTGGCCAACACTTAACCATTGAAAGGAAATTAAATGATTCTAGATTATTAGATATAATTTCACACCATTAAAAAATCATTGATAGCTAATCTATTATCTATTATATTATATAAAAATCGAATGTCTACACTTAATGATGGAGCTGACGTGGCATGCTCTGGAGAGTATTTCCCGATTTCATTATTTTAACTCATTCAATACAATTTATTACCATGACTTAATTATATCAGCTAACTGATTTGATTAGATATTTAAATATTAACATAATTTATTATAATATATATTACTTAATTAAATTTACTACATTAATTGTAATTTGTTATATTAGTTAATTAATTTATTCATTTATAAAGTCTGAAATAAAATAAATAATTTATTATTTATTCTAATTGAATTCATTAAATTTAATTATACATTATATACGAATTAATAATAATTTGTAAATCACTTTATATTATATATGTATTAACAAAATATTATATATATCTTAATGTGTTAATTAAATATTATATACGCACAGAAAAATAAATACAAAGATGATTTATATAATATTAATAATATTATATTAGCACGATATTTTTTTGTTTTGATATCATATAGTATTGATCATGATAATATTATTATATATTATTATATAAACTTTCTAATATTAGTATAGAAAATTGGAAAATTATTTCTTATAGCAATCATTCTTAGTGGAATAGTGTGTCCCTTATATAGTATTGATAATTGTTGCTTAATTTAAAGTAATTGTATGTTGGTATCTTAAATTTATTTTCAATAATAACCTAAATAGATAAATCTAATTGAATTGGATGATTATATAAAATATTTTATATTATTAATATACTAAAATTAAATTCATGTTTTGGTACAGAATTTTATAGGTAAATTTTATACAAGATTAAGTTATTTTTTATTTTTTATTTGTTTTATCTATGTTACTTTATTTAATTTTAAGTAGCGTCATATTTACAATTACCGCCAGTATGATATTTTATAAAATATGAAAATCAATTTTTTTATAATTTAAATATCAATGTTTGAATAGAAGAACTTAACAGACTCACATTGAGAGAGAGAGGGGGGAATTTTACCTAGAGAAAAGAAACTCAAATTGAGAATGGTGGCGACGGGCTCAACAACGACGGTAACGGAATGAGCAGCGATGATGACATAAGCTGTATGAACAATGACGGACTCAGAAAAATTTAGTAATGGGAACAAAAATATAATAAAATTTAGGTATAGATATTTTTTTTGCTTCCCACGATATTCAACAAGTTAAGGACTAATCTGTCATGAATTTGAATTCCATTTAACAATCTATAATTGGCCGGCAACGAGTTGCTATACATACGAGACAGAATTCGAACCCTCAATACTTATTTAAACAGACGACTAAGTCGATCACTTGATCAATCTAAATTGGTTTAGATATATTCAAATTTTAAAATTAGAACTATCTAATACATATTGATAAGAACTATAAATATACGCACAATCATTATTATAATATTTAAAAATAATAAAAATATAATTTCATATGCATAATATAATATTTAAAATAACAAAAAAATATTTATAAGGACCTTTTTATTTTTAACATAATTAAATATTACTTTTTATATATATTTTTAAACAATTATTTTACTTAATTGTCAAATCTACTTATTATAATTTGTATAGTATAAATACTTTTTTTAACCGAAATAATTACAGTCTATTAATATATAGATAATATATTTTTTTATCTTAAACAATTTTTAAAAAATCACTAATAATTTAAGTTGTATTTAATTAGAAAATTAAGTTTTAATTTAATTATTAATTAATTAACTAATATAATATAATTAACTATCACTAATTTTTGAGTGTATATATTTATTTTCATACTAAATCAAATTTAACAATATAATTATTATTATGTGTTAAGTTTAACAAAATATTTTTTAACATAAAATACAAAAAAACTATTTATATTTTATTTTGAGACAAATATAATATAATAAGTGGTATATATGCATATAAGTATTAATTTTTTTTAAAAAATTTGTGGGGGCAAATGCCCCCTCTATATTAAACGTGGGTCCGTCTCTGGCTGTGAAAGAAGATGGGAGTTGTGAATAGGTAAGCGGTGATGGACTCAGCAACAAACATGACAGGAGCTATGCGATTTTTTTGTGAAGAAGTTGAGAAGAAGAGGATTTTAGGTGATGATGATTGAGTTTATCTTGCATGGCTATAGAGTATAGACTGAAGCTATGAATCATGTGTGATGTGAGGCAAATTCTAACTCCTAAAAAGTGTTTATATGTATATAATCGGAGCGGGTACACCCTAAAACCGACGATACCTGTCTTGAGCAAAATCTACCCCAATTCGGGTCAAGTTATTTCCCTTTTCATTCGGGTATGGACAGGTCGGGTACCTGCGTATTCGAAAACTCCTGCCAAGTCTAACCACGTATTGATACTCCTTTTATTAAGGGTTTATCGTTAGCCAATGGATTGCTATATACACAAGGCGAGATTCTAACTCCTAATAATTGTTTAAGCGGATGAGTGAGATGATCACTTAACAAACTCAAATTGATTAAGATAAATATTAATTATTTTTAATATTTTAATATTAAAAATTTTGAGAGTTTGATTTTAATTATAACTTTATAAAATATTTATAATAATAATTACTATATATATTATTTAATTTTTTAATAAAATTTTTAATATAATTTTATGTATTATCTCGTACAAAGTACGGAAACATACACTAATTGATAATTAAAAATTACAAAATTTATTAACCCCTAACTTTCTCTTTAATAAAAATACTGACGCTGAAACTTTTTTTAACACTATTTTCTAAAATAAATTAAAATAATATTAAATACCAAATTTATTTTTTTTATTTGGTAAAATACTAGATTATCTTCAAAATCAAGTGAATTGCTCCTACTTATGCGTCGTTTTTTTTTTCTTTTAACTAAATTTGTTAGTTTTTAATGATAAATTTTTTATAAAAGATTAAAAACTATGATGTTCGAACAAAAAATATCTATCATGTATATGTATAATGTATTAATGTGTCCATGATTTATGATTTATCATTGTCTCCCCAGTCCCCACTGTTGATGATAATCTCCTTATCACATTCATGGAGTGGAATGGATAAGCAAATGTAGTACTCAAATACACGCGTCTGACAACTATGATTTTATATATTATTGGATAACATGTGAAACTCATAAAATTGGATTTTAAATTTTTATCAAAAATAAAGAAGCGTTTTTTTTAACTCAGTTTAGTATACAATAAAAAGTTACTGCGTACAATATTTTTAAGAGAAATGTTACAGTAAATAAATTTTGTGATTTATAATCGTTAATTAGTTATTATTGATATTTTTAATTGTGTGAAATTTTATTTAATAGTATAGAATTATTTAATTTTTTTATTAGTTAAATACTAATCAAATTTTAATAAAAATACTGGCTCTAAATTTTTTCTATTTTTAATTATGGTTATATGATGTGTTATGCAGAGGCAAGAGCAGCTTAAAATAGAGTTTGGAATGGAATAAGATGGTGTTTTGTTAATAGAGAAAAAAGAAAATAATGAAAGGGTAAGACAGAATATATGGCTGAAAGGGATCGGGGCCGTGGTAGTTGTGGGTAATGAATGAAAGTGAGGCAATGAGCCATTGTTTGTCCCCATGATTTGAGGCATCTTAGGGTTATCTTAGGGGAACGTGGAACCATTCTTTCATTTCTTTGCAAATAATAAATTCATTCTTTTACCTTAGGATTATTATGTATTGATGGATATTTTTAAAATCAATTTCGTTACATAACCAATAAAAAATCTATTAACTTTTACCAACTCTTATTTAAAATTATATTTAATAAAATTGTCTTTATAAATGCGTTTAATAAAAATATTATTTTTATAATTGCATCTAATAGAAGTGTTTTATGAAAATATCTTTTAAATATATCTCTCTTATATATGTCTCTTTACACATGTGTCTTTTAATAAAAATATCCTTTATATTAATTATTGTTGATAATAAATTGACAAATAGTGTATTCCTATCCTATACTTTTCCTTTTAAATTTATTTTATGACGGTAGGAGCCGTAACACTACCCGAACCCGTGGTACTTACTCTGCTCCTACCCGTTTCGGATCGGGTAATTACTCGCCCCGGGGCGGGTTTTAACGGGACGGGCCGTGACGATGTTAAACTCACCCTGGTATATAATATATATTTTTAATATTAATATATGTAATATATATAAAATAATTAGTAAAATGATTAATAATATTATATCATATTTAAATTTTTATTTTAATTTATGTTATGTATGTAAATAATAGTTATATAATTTTTAAAATTTAATTTTATTTGTTAGATTTAATATTTATAGGGGCGGGACGGTACCCGCATGAGCGGGTTAGGATTTAACATATTACAATCCGCGGATAAGGACAGGACGGGTTCGATGCGGGTTTTTGTAGGATAGGACGGGATCGAATAGAGCAAAAACCCGCCCCTATCCACCTCGTTGCCACCCCTATATGACAGTGAGTCTCCAAAGTGTTGTGGTGTCCCTGTCGCGTTCAATAGTAATGGAATAGGCAGGCTAAGGGCTATACAAATTGGTTAAGGCTGAGAGTTAGTTTGGTAAAACTTTTATTTTTTAAAAGTTATAACATTTATGTTTGGTAAGTAAAATAAAAAATTGTTTTTAATAAACACAATCAATAATAATTATGTTTAATAAAATAACTTTTAAAATTTAAAAATATTATAATAAACATAAATGCAAGTATTAAATTTAAAAATTAATTAATATATGAGATTATATTAGACTTTTAAATTTTGAAAAGCATAAATCAATTTTAAAAAACTCTATCTTATATATTTTTTAAAGTACTCGGAATCTTTGACCTTTTAAAAGCACAAACATAATCTTATTGATATATCAAATATAAAATCAAAAATTTAAATTTTTAAAAAGTACAAACATCTTTTTAAAAAAAATTTACCAAATCAAACCTAAATAGCATACATTCGTTTATAAAATAAAAATGAGTAAGCAATTGTGTTAAACAACTAAGCTTTCTGGGTCATTAAGTAAATAATAATCTCTAATGGGCCCAGCCCATTAGCAGAGAATAATTCATTGACGAAACTTGATAGTTGGTACATGTATTAAACGGTGGTGGTTAATGTACCAAATATCGGGCTTCCTCTAGTTAAAGTGTTTTTGAAATAAATGTTGACCAAACTAGATTTTACTTTGATAACTAGTTATATAAAATATACAATTATATGACTTCTAAAATAGTGATATACATAATTATTAGAAAAATGAAAGGTTTGGTTAAGAAGAGTAATTCCTTTTCTTAAACATACCTATGTATAATTAGAAAACTGATGATGATTTTTCAACGAAAAATTCATAATAATGAGGTTATCATGTGGCCCAAAATTTTAGACAAGTAGTTTATTAGTATTTACTCTCTACTATTTAATTTATTTTTAATTGACATAAATCTTATTTAAAATTAGAACAATTTACTATAATAAATAAACTGCCATCTAATATTATCAGATTACACAAAATGTAAACTGGATATCAAAATGCATTTTTTTTATAATCTATATAAATTGCGACAGGAGTTCTACAGTTTATGAATACAATACACTTATTCCGCTACAGAAGTGTTGCGGATTACGTTATAGAGAAAATAAGCATAATCCGCGACAGAGATGTTGCGATTTATGCGTTAATGAGCAGTTTGCATAAACATAAAATAAAGTAAGTGTATGGTAAACAAAAACATACATAACACGCACATAAGTTCATGGAAATAAACTAAGTACCATTATATAATACAAAAGTACACGACAAATCTAACATACAGAGGTATCATCAATGAAAACATGAAATAAACAGCTACGGCTCCTGCCCGTCCTCATCCTCCTCGTGAGAATCATGTCTAAATGCGCCTAGGAGATGCGATACTGTACCACATCGAGCGGCCCGTCTCACTCTGGCTGGCCTTTGGCGTTGCTGTGCTGGAGGATCGACGGGCATGCCCACGCTATATGCAGATGAAGGCATCCCTCCCATGCCCAACCAACTGTCATACGGGCTGCTAGCAGGCTTATTCAGGTCTACATGAAACTGAGGCTGGTACTTCTGAGGGTCAGACATCTGGGGCTGGTACCGTTGCTTATCCTCCATATCTGGGCGACCCCTATGCAACGTCCATCTGGGGTTGGGTCTCTGGCACCTGATCCTGTGGGGTATGGTGCTGAAAATGCGGAGGGTCGTCATCCCAAATGAGATCTGCAAAGTCAGAATAGAAATGTGAACTACCGATCTCGTGGTCCATATCCATCGTGAAAGTCGGGCCCACCAGGTTATCATACATCTATCCATAGATCTCATGATATATTTGGAAGCTCGAAACATGTGTAAGAGGAACCTCCTGAGACCCCGCCCCTGCCTGCTCAGTGGGTCTATCACCAAGACCACCAGATGCGACCCCTGATGTACCACCCCGACGCTGAGGACGGCCACGCCGAATACGGTGATCGGCATGTCCGACTCCGTCGCTACCAGATCTGTCATCCTGAATCATGTCATCCAGCCATCGTCACTCCCGATCTATAGCCCGGGTACCAATGCGTTGTCGCCGCTTGACGTGCCTGTTATCAGGCACGTCCGGCATCGAAACCCTAGAAGGCGCCTGTGAGGATCCTCTCTGAACAACATCCTAACTGATCTCCTCGGCCCTAGGATCAGCAATCAAGGAATCTGGTGACAGAAACCTATGGGTCACTCTGTACCACCATCGCAGAAAGTCTACGGACGGCCTGAGATCAGGCACCCCGGGAATACTCAGAACAGCATCAACCCTGTTTTGCCAACTAAGGTTGGACCTGATAGTAGCTCGGGAACCATCTGTCTCGACCCCTCTCATCCTTGGCATAGAGCCGCTCTATATTCGAGGCCGGCTCAGGCTCGTGCTGAATGCCACCCAGCTGTGGCAGCACCCTATCTACCCGATGCCACTCAATGATGGCAAAGTATATCAAGCAAGTACATGCGCGCCATAATCGAATGTGCTCCTCTGTGAGAATCTCTGGATGAACAATAACCATCACGTTGAGCAAAGCATAAGGCTCCCAAACAATCTACAAACATTTACAGAACACATTTATTAGTCCATTAACTAATAAATATATAGTTAATTACTAGATAAAAATGGAAACTAAATGAATAAACTTACATCTCAATCACCTAAGCAGTACAACGCTAGGTGACACTAGATAACTCTTTCCTCCTTGCGGTCGGATATGTAGGTGGCCCATCTGAACGAACACAATGTTATACACATGTATAAATTGCTAATGACCTAGTTAACAGGTAGAACCATAATAAAAAAAGTTATAGTTCTAGTCTAACTGTACAGATATGTATACCTAGAAGCCAATGAGAAGGAATAGGTGTCGAATCCTCGCAGCCTATGCTAGGAAACCGCCAGAGAATCTATGACTGCAGTAGCTGCAGGGGGCCTGCCAAGTTTGTCACGTTTCTATTGGCCACCCGACACATGCAACGATATAGCCAAGCCAACGCTGTCGACCCCCAACTATAACTGCCCATATCATCAAGCCTCGCCACAAAGGGCAACCACCGTATATGAACCCGATTTCCACTCTTGTCACCGAACAACTGAGTGGAAAGCAGCATCATAATATAAGCATGTGCATATATGCGTACGGTCTCCTCCGTAGCATCATCCGGTAGCATCCTGAACCTCTCATGAAATCAGGTGAAGTGGACTGTATACTGCTTTACCTTATTCTGTGGTGGAAGCTCGCCAAACAGTTTCTGAAACCACTCCCATGCCGGTTTGCCTTCTTTCATAAGCTTCTCAAAATCTGTTAGGCACCCGGATATAGGTAAACTATCCACGGGCTGCCCCAGCTGGTATGCTACATCCTGCAGCGTGATAGTGCACTATTCAAAAGGCATATGAAAGGTATGCATATCAGGACGCCATCTCTCAATGAAAGCGCTGACTAAGGGCTCGTCCAACCAGAACCACCTGGCGTTGAGCCTCTTCAGGTGGTACAAACTAGCTCTCTTCAGATAAGGTACGATCCTGTCATGCAGAGGCATGTTCTGCTGCCTCCGGACACTATAGATATACCTAGTCGGCTGGAGCATGTGACAAAAGAGACCAAACATATAAAAAATCCAACACTAATTTAAAGTAATCTAACACAAAAAATACAATATTAAAGTTTAAATAGGTAACATACAGTTCCTATTTTTTAATCACAAAATTTAATGAAAGGCATAAACGATTCAAGACCTTAATCTAAATTTAAATACCTAAATCACAATCATTGGAAAAATATTATACGAAATACATTAACTAAAAATAACCAAACTAACATCTTCCTTTATGCTGCCAGTAACGTGCGCAATGCCGTTGAAACCTTACAACCACCACAAATGTAATTCGCGAGACCCCTAAAGCGTATTTTATACTAACGCATAAACCGCTAGACCCTTGTCGCGGTTTATACACATTCGTCATTCACATATAAACCGCGACACCCATGTCGCAGATTATTCTTATTTTTTCTATAACGTAATCCGCGACACTCCTGTAGCGAATTACGTATATTCGTAAATCGCGGAACTCCTATCGCAATTTACATAGATTATAGAAAAAATGCATTTTGGTATCTGTTTTGCTTTTTGTGTAATATGATAATATTGGATGCCAGTTTATTTATTATACAGTAAATTGCCCTCAAAAATTATGAAAATCTAAAGATCATATATACATTTTTAATAGTTTTCATATGATCCTTTCTCTTTTTCTTTTTAAGAACAACCGTCTCTAATCTCTAGTAAACTGATATATTAAGTCCTACACTAAATGAAAGTAGAAAGAAATCAAAATCCAGTAAAGTCCAAATTGATCAGTAGTTTCGATCAAACAGAAGCATACAAATAAAAGCATGTGGCATTTGGGCCTGCCTTACCGTAGCATATCAGAACTTTGGAGGCAACAATCTTCATGATGGCGATGGCATCCCATTTCTATATATCACATACAGTTGACTATCTTAGTGGAACAATAATTGAAACATTTCTCATTCATTTTACTACTGCGCATGCACTATGGACAAATCTTGCAACATCAAATATTTACCATCAAGGATTTGTGCTACTTTCTGATCAATTATCTCAACTAATTTAATTAGATTCCACATATACAACCCCATTATGGACTTATCCAAAACATTTCGTTATGTCATATATATTCACTAATCAACTTTATTTGCACCGAAAGATACATACAAAACATGTAGATGATAACACTGTTTTCTTATACAGTTCTCTCTTCATCCGACTTCATATAAAGTGAACACACTTTTTCAAATCCAACAATCTGCCTCCACGTTTCCATTAACCTTATGAGCGAGGTGCATGAATTTGAGAAAATGCATTTCTTGATAAGTTGCTGGTTATTGAGAGAAACAGCACTGAAAATTATGATTTATCACATGAATAAAATAAATATTTTTATGTTATTGTCTATATAGTCATTTAGTATATAATTGAATGTTTATGTAAAAGAAAAAAATTAATATCAATGTATTAAAATTAGATGCAAAACTAATTTAGTCTTTCAAAAAATAAGTATATCTATCACATTAAATTTTTATTGGTTTAAGAGAGTTCTATAATAATTCTTGAGATTTATAGAATTATCTAATTTAATTTTTGAGGTTCTAATTTCACTATATAGTAGTTCTTTAGATTGAGTTCCGTGTACCAAAGTGGTTATCATGTGTCACGCTGGTACCTTTCAACCACTCCTCTTCTTCTTCCTCTCTCTCCACCGCATTCTTTCTCTTTCAGCAGTCACTCTTGTTATCTCTCTCCCCTCTCCTCTCATTCTCAACTCTCTCCATCACTTTCTCCCTTTTTTTCGACCTACTTTAATTTCCTCTACCCTTCGCGACCTCCCTTATATCCTCTCATTCCTCGCCTTACGCTCTATCCTACAAAATTGCATAATTTTGCCGCCGCTTTTTGCCGATCCCATCTCACTCGAATCGAAGCAAAATGAATACTGTATATCTGAGGTGATCTTTTCATCTGGCACAGAAAGAATGCATGTGACAAAAGAATCTAAAACTGTTGTAAGTGATGATGGAACAGATGCTACTTTACTTCTAATTGCTTAGTAGTGCCAGAAAACAACATTAATTTATGGGGTTTGCACTTCAACAGCATTGAGTGAACGTGCAGAGAGTTTTTTCTAAAGCTTTTGTTGCCCCTCTAATATGAATCCTAACATCAAAGAATCTGAAGTTGGTGTTATTAATCAGAAAAATCAAATTGTACAAAACAATGAATTGAAAGACATAGAAAGTGTGGAGAGCTTTTTGGAGAAGGATGTAGTTGACTATTAACTCTCCTTTAGTAAAGGATGTAGTCTCGGGTGTCCATGAGCTTTAAGCCGTAGTTTGGGTTGGAGATGAGTCAGGCAGCGACATCATTGGAAAATTCGTCGAAGGAGATGCTATTGTTGGCTGGCGTTGGTTGGGATGACAAAGCTAAAGGAGGCGGCAGAGACCTCGACGATAGAGTCGGCAAAGTCAAAAAAAGACTCGACAGGAATGTGTTCATGGCAGCAGGCGAGGGGTTAGCAGAGTGGATGTTAGCGTCACAGGTGATGCAAAGGACTATTGAAAAATGGCCACAGAAAGAGAAGAGTGCAATAGAGAGAGAGAGAGAGAAAAAAAAAAGAGGAGAGACCAATCTAGTCCAGCGTGGCACATGATAGTCACGTCAGCACTAAAATAGCTTAATCATCACTAGAAATGAGTTCATAGACCATTTTGGTGCCTTGAACTCAATCTGAAGAATCACTATCCAGCGAAATTGAAATCTCAATATCGAATTAAATAATTCAATAAATTACAAGGACTATTATAGGAATTTATTCCATTTAAGGACATAAAATTAATCGTATTATATTTAGAAAAAGAATTTCGCTAGCGAGACAATGAAAAATCTTGACAATGTGTACAATAAATTTTAAATTTGTCCCAATACAAGAAAAAAAACCCAAACATTTATTCAAAAAATTAACCATCTCAATCCTAATTTACCAAAGGAATTTACCTAAATACCCTCTTCTTCCCCCAAAATCGTCTGCTACCCCACCCTCATCAATCATCTCACCTCTCCAGCGTTAGAAACTCTTTTACCGGCTATCAAACAACCATCCACGTAGTTATTAAAATAATCATCCGACTATCTAGTGAAATGACCATCTAATATTTGTTAATTGTATATACTTAAACTGAAGCAAACAAAATAACCATCCAATTAAGAATTAAAATAACCATCTATATACGTAGTGAATTGAACATCCAACATCTAAATTCGTCCGTTAATGTATATACCTTAAAGATGTAAGGGGAGCGAAATCCAAGAAAGTCAAGTTGGCCGAAAACCTCCGCAACACCATGAAACAAAATACTCGCCTTCTTGATATCTTCAATCCGATGCACCACATCCACCAGAGGCAACCAACCGAACTCCAAATCACCGTACACGCGGCATCATTTTTCACCCGCTGTATGTCGCGGATGAAGACGCTGGGACGGTGAAACCCGCCGGCTACCGGGGGCTGCACGACCGCCGTGTTGGTGGGCTGCGCGACGGACGCAACGTGCGTGAAGGGGTTCTTCGTTGGACGTTCTCAGACAGTTGGACGACGTCGGGTTGCGTTTTGGATGGCAAACAATTGTGATCTTCGTGGTGTGACTGCCGAAGAAAAAGAAATTGTGTTCTTCACACGGCATAAAATAAAAGAATATATAATTTTTTCATAACTAAATCTTTATTTTTTTCAAAAATTTAAAATTGGAAACTATTAGAAATTAATGGAATTAATTATTAGCTAATTATAATTTTAATTTTATCTCTATTATACACATTATATACTAAATTTATTGTCTACCTATACTTTCTCTTAGAAAAATATAACCAAATTAAAGGTAGATACGTTTACGTTATGTGAGCCTTTGCTTTTTGTTCTAGGGGACAAAAACTGAAACTGAGAGCGACTTGACTAGCTCGGGCTTGGAAGGAATAAGTGCCCGTAAGAGGTGTAGACACGTGGCATTGTGCGTTGGATGATGCCAGTGAAAATGGGGTTGAAGGTGGGCCATGATTGATGTCATTTTGTGTGGGACACACATTCTTAGCTGTTAACCGTTAAGATCTCATGCATCTACGGGACCTACCCTTTTACACGTATTTTCTCCATCTCACTTCCTCCTCGTATTCACAAAGCCGTCCTCCCTACTCCCTAGTAGCAATAATTTGTTTTGATTCCAACTTGTCTCATCCCATTCACGTTAATAAGTTCATCTTCAATTTTCTTTTGTAAAATACTATTTTCTCTTTAAGCAAGTATTAATAGCTAGTTCTCATAACTGTAGCATTATATTATCTTCATAGATTTTGAACCATATATTGTATGGAAAAGTATAGAGTAACTTCCATATATTAATTAGCGTCTACGCACACAATTAATACTGCATGTTAGACGTCTCGCACTAGTTTACTATATACATGATGATAATAACACAATTTTCAGTTTCAAGTTTTTTACATTAAGCCTGTGCAGTCATAGAAAATTTACTATTCAAATAGTATTTAATTATATATAAATGTGAAAAGGTGCATAGTAGTGTATTAGAAATTTCATTTACACGTATTCCTTAATTATCATAATTTCTTCAGTTGAATTAAATTCGCTAAATTCTAATACTACACTGCTTTTATGTTTCACATACACACACACAAAATCTATAACAACCACCTGGATAGTGATCATTAATTAAATATAATAAGTAGATAAAAATATAAGATAATATCATGTTCAACACAGGTACACATACACTTGTATTTTGTTATATTTTATTTAATTTATTAGATATATGTTCCATCTTCCATGTCTTTATAAGATTTGTCACTAATTAGGAATAAGATACTCCATAACAACCTTACATATGCAGATCAACCATAGTGCTCAATGCAGTCTGACATTTTTTATATTATAATTTGCCAACATCATCAGGTACAGCACAATTATTTGCCAAACATTATAAAAGGATACAATTTACCAAAAAAACTAGAAAAGGATAAGGAACATGATGGCAGCCAACACTCAATTTAATAGGAATATGCTGGTATACGGTCTCTTCTTCATCAATAATATATGTCCATAATTTGAGTCTGAAATTGCACCCGCAAGAAATTAAAAGAAAAAAAAAAGTTCGAAATTAAATATAGAATATAAGGCTAACTATGTTAGGTTATTCATAAAAAAGTAAGGAATCAATTGAATAACTTTAATTTTAAAGAATAAACTTTCATACTTGTTCCGTCCTAAATGAACCGAGGTGTGCGTGATCTAGAGCGGCTGCAGGGTTCCTAGTCCGAGCTATAAGTCGCCAGGGAGCAGCGTCGTGGATAACCTCGGTACCTTGAAACACGGCGGCGGGAGCACCTGCAAAAAGGACTCCGACGCTCAAGTGAGTATGTGATTTAAGAGATAAGGAGTAATTAAAACTGAAGCGAAGTTTGTGACCTGTCTTTGGGGGTTGCCTCGGTTGAGTTTTATAAGGTCGGCCTGTGTAGAGGGGATGAGGTTCGTTCCGATGTAATTGGTAAAGGCCGTTGTTCGTATCTTTGACTAGGAGTGTGATCTTGCTTAAGGAGTGGGTTTTGTTGTTATGGATAAGGGGCCGAGGGTAACGGGCGTGGCCGAAGATATCGCTATTCAAGCTGATGACTTAGCAGGGGAGTGTTAATTTGGTTATTCCGGGCTGATCTGTTGGGGCGAGTATATGTTGCCTAGCTGGAGCTAACCCTAAGGCCGAGATTATCGGGGGACACGTCATAGCCCCCAAGCTCGGCTGGTGTTGTGTTAGGAACAGCAGCTGAGCTTTTGAGAAGTTGGAATTTTTTGTATGTTTTTCTTTGCAAGATTCGAAAATGCTTAGTGGGCTTGAACGGTTCTTTTGAAACCCGGTCCTGTTTAGTAACCTGTGCTATTTTTATTGCACATTAATTTCTGTTTCAGCTTCCCATGTTCCTTGCGGTTATGTTTTAATGTTGACCACTAAAGTAGTGGGCTTTGCAATAATCACACCTTTTGGAAATTACGCTTTTGTTGCCCCATCTTCTCATTGTTTTTTGTCGCTGCCATGTCTTCGAAAGGTCAGTCTTCTTTCTCTGCTTTTACTGTTACTGTTTCTCTGTGGATTCATGGCGGGGGAAAAATTGAAAGAGAAAGCTCAAGCTGTCGAAGTTAGGGAGGGTGATCCTTACCATTGGGTTAATGAAGATGTTAGGACTCGTTCATCTTCTTTTATTAGTGACGATTCCCTTTCTGACCTGAAACAATTGAACTTTGCCAAGAGTGGTTCCGGAGTTACTGTTGAGCTTCTTCCCTGTTCTAGTGACGATAGGGTTTATGAGAGGAGGGGGGATTGGTTATATTTTTACATGTACACCCCTTGTCTGGTGGAGCTTGGGTTGAGATTCCCACTTTCATTTTTTGAGTGCGTTGTCCTTACCCAACTGAACTGTGCTCCGTCCCAACTACACCCTAACTCGTGGGCATTCCTTCGCGCTTTCGAAGTTTTAATGGAGTATCTTTCCTTCCCCTGTTCTCTGAATTTGTTTTTCTCGCTTTTTCAAGCCAAGGCTACTCGAAAAGGGTTGTGGGTTTTGGTGTTCTGAGTGTATTTTTATCAACGAGGTTCGAACACGGGTTGGCAAGGATGCAGCGTCACTCCCTTGCCACTGTGCCATCTTGATTCTTATAAATGCTTATTGCTTTCTCTTTTAAAGAATGCTTACTTAGTTGTAATGCTTATAGATTGTTGGTTCCCGTCTGATGTGTGTTGGTCGTACCGGCGAGTTGATTGGTGCCGAACAGCAAAAGGATGTGGATAAGGCTGAGACTATGGAGAAGTCTTACAGGTCAAAAATTGAAGCTTTGGAGAAGTCACTGAAGGAGAAAAATGATGCCCTTGCTAAAGTGAAAGAGTCGGAAGAGGAGGTGACACGGCTGAGGGATCAGATTCGGCAATTGCAAGATGAGGTGAAAGTCAGTGATGTTGCGAAAGGGAGACTCACAGCTCGTGTTCTCGAGTTGGAGGAGAATGGCATGGAGATGTTCTCCTATGGCTTTGAACGGGCTATGAGTCAGATTTCTTTGCTGGCTCCCGAATTTGATGTTGATCAGTTAGATATGACAAAAGTGGTTATTAATGGGAAATTGGTTGTTGATGGGTCGGCGGAGGAGCATGGTGAGACTGTTCCTCCCCCTCCTTAGTTTATATTTGTAAACGAAATGAACTTGTTTTGTAGATGGAATGTTTATTTATTTTGAACCGTACTTGTTGATTCCGGCCGTGTTTTAGGTCGGTCTTTTGTTATTGGAACTGGAATGGTTATGAATATATTTTATAATTCATAGTTGTGTATTTGTAGATTCTAGAATGTTTGGATATACTTTGAACATAATTGGAATATATTGTGCGTCAGGCCTCGTTAAAACCCTCCTTAGGCAAAAACCCTTTTTTGGGAAAAAAGCTCTAAGGGGGAAAAAGAGTACCTTCATCCGCTATTAGTACAGATCAAGATTGGTACATTTTCAAAGAGGAAATGTTCCAGGTCCCGGCAATTGGGTTGCCTTGTAGTGTTTGCAATTGATAAGCCCCCATGCCGAGTACCTTTATGACTCGGAACGGACCTTCCCAGTTGGCGGCGAGTTTCCCATGCATTGGGGGACGTCTGGCCTCTTCCGTTTTTCTGAGCACCAAGTCTCCTATTGTGAATGCTCTAGGCGAGACTCTTTTGTTATGTTTCTTTTCTGCTATTTGCTTCGCCGCTCTTTGCCTGATGGCTGCTAGTTCCCTGGTTTCTTCGGCTAGGTCAAGCTCGGATCTGCGCGCCTGCAGGTTGTGTTGTTCGTCGTATAGGTCGGCTCTCAGAGTGGGGATGCCGATCTCAATGGGGATCAGTGCCTCGGACCCATAGACGAGCTTAAACGGTGTTTCTCCCGTTGTGGTTTGAATTGTTGTGTTGTAGCTCCATAATACTTCCGGGATTAGTTCCGCCCATTCTCCCTTAGCATTCTGAAGCTTTTTCTTTAATGCCTGCAATATAACTCTGTTAGCAGCCTCGGCCTGTCCATTAGTCTGTGGGTGTTCGACCGAGCTAAAATGATGTTTTATATTAAAATTTTGTAAAAATGAGCGGAGCTTATTGTCTGTGAATTGTCTACCATTGTCAGATATGATTTCCCTAGGAATTCCAAATCGGCAAATAATGTTTTTCCATATGAATGATCGTACCTTTTCGGCGGTTATCCTGGCTAATGGTTGTGCCTCTATCCATTTTGAAAAATAGTCTACTGCTACTAAGAGAAATTTTACCTGTCCTGGTGCTGTTGGAAATGGGCCGAGTATGTCGAGCCCCCATCTATGGAATGGCCAGCTTACCTCCATGGTGTGTAATAGCTCGGCCGGCCTGGTGGATATGGCTACGTGCTTCTGACAGTTCTCACACGCTTTGACCTTTGTGATACAGTCCCTCTTCAAGGTCGGCCAGTAATACCCTGTTCGGATGATCTTAGCTGCTAGTGCTCGTCCTCCGATGTGGTTTCCGCAGACTCCCTCGTGGACCTCGTCTATTACTTCTTTTGCTTCGTCGTTGGTTAGGCATCTTAGCAGCGGTTGTGAGAATCCTCGTCTATAGAGTTTTCCACCAATGCTGGTGTAAAGACTGGCTTTTCGCCTGAAATTTTGTGGTTTGAGCTCGTGTCTTGGTACGGCACCTGTACTAATATATTCAAGAAAAGGGGTTCTCCAATCATGGAGATGGTTAACATTTATCACATGTAGTAGCTCGGTACTTGGTTTTTCAAGTGAGAGCTGTGTTAGTGCAGATGTTTGTGTGTTTGCTCTTGTAGCTGCGAGTTTGGATAGTATATCTGCTCTTACATTTTGTTCTCTTTTAACATGCAGTATGTTAAATGAATTGAATTTCGAAATAAGATCCTTTGCTAGGAGCCAGTATTGCTCGAGCAGCGGATCTTTTACCTGGAATTCTCCTCGGATTTGTTGGACTACGAGGAGGGAGTCACAATATGTGGTCAGGCTCTGCACTTGGGAGTTGAGGGCGAGCTTGAGTCCTGCGATGAGGGTGTAGAGGGGATGAGGTTCGTTCCGATGTAATTGGTAAAGGCCGTTGTTCGTATCTTTGACTAGGAGTGTGATCTTGCTTAAGGAGTGGGTTTTGTTGTTATGGATAAGGGGCCGAGGGTAACGGGCGTGGCCGAAAATATCGCTATTCAAGCTGATGACTTAGCAGGGGAGTGTTAATTTGGTTATTCCGGGCTGATCTGTTGGGGCGAGTATATGTTGCCTAGCTGGAGCTAACCCTAAGGCCGAGATTATCGGGGACACGTCAATACTAATTAATAAGAATTAGTGGGAACCTTCTTTGATATATATGTGTTTAAATAATATTACTAACAACATCAGTTGAACATTGGATTATATATATCCACCTAATAATTAATTAGATAAGAGAAAATTTAATTTCGTGTTTTATTGAGGCATAGCCTTGTGTGTGGTTCGGGTTATAGCCGTTGGAATTGAGAGATCTCTATGTATTGCTATGAATATATGTGAAGGTGTGTGCAGTGAAAGAGAACACACAATAATATTCAGTTTCTCATATTCATAAGGCTGTTTTTATTTGGAGAGAGAGGACACTCACATAGAGATATAGAAATAAACTTAATATATTCAAAAATATTGTATTTTATGTCCATCTTAATAAAAAAATAAGAAAATACTAATAAAAGATAATTTATTTTTATTTTTTTTTTAATTTTTATCAATTTTTTATAATTATATTTTTATTAATATATTTTTTAAATAAAAAATAAAAAAAAAAAATTTATAATTTATTTTAATTTACTACTAAATAAAATATAAAAATTTATATTTTTATATTTTATTTTTAATATTTTATCTTATTTTGTTCTCAAAAACACGCTTATTAATTAGTAGTATTCAGCTGTCTTTTCTCTTTAGCTCTAATCATATCTTGGCCTGAGCCTATCCATTTGTCATACAATTGAAAGGTATTAAAAAACTAGAAGGGTGAAACTTTATATTACTATATATATTAGGGTAACAATTGACCCCAGAATGAGTATAAATTTTATTCTTTTAAATTTCATCTTTTTCTTTATAAATAATCGAACTAAATAAACACATTCTTTATTGGTCCCTGCTAACTGCAGAAATAAATTCACAAATTGATTTTTAGTCTTTTAGAATATTATTAGATAAATTAATTTTCAGTAAAACGAAGAATAAATTAATCCTGTACCTTTTATAAAATTTAAACCATTAAACCCATTTTAGAAAAATGAATGTCTAATTTGTCACTCTTTGAAGAATTTTAGAAATTAATTTATCTTGTTATTATTAACAATTAATTTATGTAATATTCTAAAAGATCAGAGGTAAATTCGTTAATTTTGTTTTATTAAAAGATAAAATATCCCCACCTCAAATATAAATAATTAAAAAACCCATTTAAAATATCAGTCAGTAAATATGCATCCAATGCAACCAAACATACCTTAAAGAATCATTTAATTGAGTTTTGTATGAAGTAGTTGGACCTTTTTATATCTTTGGTACCTATGATTATGACATGTATGTAGTGGATTAGTAAGCGATGGGAGATAATGAATGCATTCAACAGTATAAATATGTTTTTTTTTATGTCAAAAGTATTATTATTTATATTATTTTTTTCTTAATTTAAATTTTTTAAAAATTGATTTTATGATATTATAAAGTTTTATATCTAGAATTTAATCTTTGATAAATTTTAAAAAAGATATAACATAAGACAGATAAAAAAAAGAAAGAAATATCTATACAAAAAATCAAATAAATCTAATATAAATCTTGGTTAAAAGAATATATTAAAGATATATATAATTATTTATATAATTTTTATTTTATTAATTTTATTTTTTTAAAATAATTTCACGACAATTTTTTAGTTAATTAATTGTGCATCGTAAGTAAATATACCAAGCTATGAGATTATATTGAAGGCTTTACACTCATTATATAATATAATGTTTTCATTATTGTTTTCTAGTTACTGTAATTGAAAGCTGAATTAGTTTAACCCGTTTATTGACCCACCAATCAAATTTAATTTCATACTCAAATATGTGGTTTCCTTGTTTTTTTTAATATGAGCTAGTTAGACCAAAGCTGTAAAAGACACATATCCAGTGAATTCATACAGTTAATAGATCAAGGCGTGTAGGACTCTCTAATTAGGGGAGTTCTGAAAGAATTTATCATGTTCATTAAATAAAACTATCACATGTTACAAAGGCGATAATATTATTTTTTGGACAAAATAAGAAAATGAGCATGAATTAATGTTCTCATCATGCTATGTCATTACAACTTCAAAACGCAATGCATCGATTACATGAAATGGGAAATGAATGATTTGGTGACAAATTCAAATGAATAAACTCAAACCATAAATTAAAAGTCACATATACATATACATGCAAAACAAATTTGTTTCCTTTATATATATATATAACCGATTACTCAACAGATATTGAAACCAATCGGTTCTAATATAATCGGATTAACCGTTTCTCTCTACAACCCTATAAGTGAGAACATAATATATGTCTTTGTGTTTTCTTTTTTACTTTACTTGATTTTCTGTTGAAGATGGTTTACATCTGGTCCTACACTGATTTCAGTACATGTCACATTCAATTTTGTCTTCACTTGCAAAAATTCAATGTTCTTGCTTGACTGTACAAGCGTTTATTCAAAATGAGATATGATACTTTTACAGTTGTTCTAATATGAGATTTATATGATGTGAATTTTACTGTTTTTTTATTATTCGTGTGAGTTATTTTTCTCTTTTTAGTCCATAATTATATATTATTTAACAAGTATTTTATTTTTTATACAAACGAATTTTATTTTATTGATTCTGAATTTTGTTCTAATATATTTGGCTTTCTTATTCTATTTCGTAAATAAAAATATCATCTATGAGACTTTCGTGAAAGAGGATAAACATGGAATAAAATTGAATTGTTTAATTCACTATAAAAAAATTGTTGAGTATCATCGGAATTTTCGTCGAATTTAGCGTCACGTGTTATCGTCAGATTTACAAGCAAAAATTGAAACAATTTTGTCGTGTCAAACATTTTCCATTTGATTCGCTATTCCGACAGTAAAGTCGTTGGTAATATATAATTGGAGGGAAAATGGAAAACTTGGCGTGGATTCGTTTAACACAATTTAGTGCGACGCGGCGTTTTGGTCACTCGTAAAACATTATCGTCAGATTTATTCGCCAGTAAATTCAACGGTAACAATCCCTAAAATTTGAAGCGCGAATCCTCTCCTCCTTCATTTCAAATCCCCCGCCTCTCTCTCTCTATCATCTCTTCTCCCACTCTCTCTCTAAGCCTCTCCCCGCCGCTGTCAGCAGTCCCTCTGCAGCCTACTTTCGCCGCCTCCTCTCCCCTCACCCTCTGCAGCCCTCTCTCTCTAACCCTCTCCCTCAACATCCTCTCCAGCAGCCCTTTTCCCTCTCGCCGCACCATCCACCTCTATCAGTCGCCACCAATAGTGCCGGCACTCCAACATTCTCCTGTCACCACTGTCGTCGTTGTTACCGTTGTTACTGCTATTGCTATTGCTGCCATTACTATCGCCACGGTCCTTTTCTCTGTTCTCTTTTCTACTCTACATTTCAGGTTCTTCTTTATTTTAATATTAATTTCAATCTTTATTTTAGTTATCCTTAGTATTATTATAGATTTTAGTTGTTAATTAGTATTTTGTTCGATTTCGATTTAATTTTTAGTTTTAGAGGATTTAGTTTGTTAAGATAAGTTAAATTTAAAGTATTAAGTTTTAAGTTGTTGAAAAGTGTTTGGAATTGTGAATGAATTGATCGATTAAAATTATTAGTTTGGATATTCTGCTGGAAATGTTGTAAATTACTGTAGCTAGTATATTGTTAATATTGACTTGTCAATTAGAGTTGAAAGAATGCTTGGTTGTGCTATTTGATATGTTTGATGCTTTTGAATGCCAAGTGTTCAATAATATGTCTCTTGTAATAATTGAGTTTTTGGTGTGTATGTAGTGATATAATGCCACATTGGTTTGTTTGTAAACTTACTTTCAATCACTGTATATCACACTTTAAAACTTTGCTTTTGCACAAATTCACCATAAATTGTTGTTCTATTTTGTATGTATATTAATATTTTTAGATTTGGTGAATTTAATTGAGTTTTGACTGATGATGTGGATTGAGTTTCGTTGGATTTGTGGGAACCGTAAATGTGGATATATGTTCAATTTTAGGGGAGCTTATGTCAATTTTTTTTAAAATAATATAGATATTGAAGAATTTTTATTGTATATGCTAATTAGTGTTAATTGGTATTTTCTTTGCAGACACGACGATAAGTAGCAGAGGTATCACAAGTCGGTCTCGTGGTCGTGGTAGAAGGAGGATTTCCACCGGTACCCCAGTGACTTCTCATTCATCGGCTCATCACCCTCTATCCCGACGATGTCTGTGACGTCACAGGTGGGTCTACCAGACCAGCAGTTCAACATTGTCTCGAAACCCAACTATGTGGCTCCTTCTGTTACGCCCCCTCCAACTCTGGTTCAACTATAGAGACTACGGTGCCGGAATCCTCTACTGCGTCCCAGTCAGATGTCCCTCAAACACTGCTCATTATACGGATGAAGATTCGGCCTGATGGCATGACAACGTGAATACTATTTTAACGTCTTTTATTCGTAATTCATTTTAAATTTGTTAAGTTGTATCTATTTTTATGTGCTTGCTAATCTTAAATTTTTTATTGATAGGTTTGCACCAAACAAAAATGTATGTACATAGAAGATCTTCAATGTGATTAAGTCCATGTATGATAACCCATGGCTAAGCTACACGAAGATCCCTGCTGAGACCAGAGAGTGATGGTTTCAAAAGTGGGTGATAAGAACCCAATGTTGTTGAATTAACTGTATTTTAACTATATTTTATTTCGACTAACTAATGTATTAAAATACTTTGTGCAATACAAATTTATATAGGATAGGGAACATAATCCCATGATTAGGAAGATCTACGACCACCGGATAGATAAACAACTTCAGCAGATGATACAGGACGTTCGTGAGGGTGCGACCACCTCGCAACTTGGATCTGTCCAGATATTAGGAAGGCACTAGACATCCATTTTAGTACTGATGAGGGGTTCAGGCGCTGTCATCTGACGAACAAAGCTAACAGGACATTGCCAAGGTTGTTGAAGTATACTGGTTGGTCGGCAACCTTCATGAAGACAAAGAGTAGGCTGGTATGTAGTTTACTAATATTTGTTAATTATTACTTGAATTAATTGTTACTTGCTTTATTTTATTACTTCGTTTCAATATGTGTAATCGAAGTCGTTGGGTGTGATTCGATATTGGTGGAAACCTTCAAGTATACCCATACGTTAAAAGCCAACAAGAAAAGATTTGCTGATAAGCGGTCTGCGGCTCATTATGTGAGTTTTTAATTAATTCTAAGTTTAAAATGTATTCGGTTTAAAGTCAATTAACTATCATCCTAATCACAACATGTGTCACAGAGGAGGACTATACGCAGAGATTGGAGGCTGCACCCAACAATCTCAGCCTAGTGGGGATGACCCAAAATCTGATGCCTCAGTTGTCGATCCTAATAGGGTTTGGTACAAAAATAAAAATAAAAAAAATATTTTCACAAACCATTCAGTCATATTATTTTTTATGTTGATTACTTGGACATGAAATTCATTGTAATATATAAGAGAAAGTAGGGGTGGTACAGCGGGTCAACCCCGCTCTGTCTCTCCCCGCCACAAAACGGAACGGACTGGCTCACCCTGCCAAAGTGATACGGGCTGAACTTGCAAAGGGTGGACTGGCGAGATGCCCACCTTCTCTCTCTATTTTTCCTTTTTTAAATAGTCTATATTTATATAACAAATATACATCAACAGTAGTAACTTAAAAAAGGTTCAACAATCAACACAGTTCCACATTCAAAATCAAAATAGTAGATAAGAGGACAAAAAAACTTAAAAACAACAGACAACTAAAAACAGATAAGCAACCATAATAGAAAAAATTAGAGACAATTAGCACCTATAATGAAATCAAAAGCTCCACAACAGAACTAATATAGTACCAACGAACTAGTTTGGTAAAATTTTAAAAATAAAAGAAAAAACATCAATTGTACCAACCTGAAAATTAAAACTGCCAGAGTGAAGGGTTGGCCGGCTGGGTGAGCGCCACCACGGCTAGCCCGTGATTAACGGCTGAGCTGAGACACTGAGAAGTTGTTGGTATGTGTTGACGGTGGAGGAGAAGGTTGGCCGTTGCACGTTTAGGGCAGAGGAGGCTCGCTGCCGATGGTACTTGCTAGACTACAGTTGGTGCTTGATGTTGCTGTTGGTGCTTGCTTGAAGTCGCACGATGATGAATATGTTGATTCTAGAAGCTTCGAACATGATAAAAACGTTGATGCTTGGAGTTTTGATGATGAAGTTGATGAAGAGAGAATAAGAATAAAGGGGACAAGTGACATGATTGTGATTCTAAATGTCTGTTTGATGGGGTGAAAGAAAAAAAGAAAATGATGGTTTAATTTTAAGGTTTGATATAATACCAAAATATCTTTTGTTTTAAAAATATTAAAGTCTCAGTCCGTCTCGTCTCCATTCGAACTTGTAAACTTAGCGATAAAGTTTTTTGTCTAATCCATTATTTTTGACGAATTTAGCGGATCGGTCTAACGAATTTAATCCCATTACCACCGGCAAGAGAAAGTGATACAAGGCAACTATAGAATAATGGGTTAAGTAAAAGATGGATATAAGTCACAGTCATATAGAATGTTGTGGAATTTTCAACATTTTTTGTAGTGCATGTCCTATGATTGATTGGGTAAAAATGTTTGAATTTATGTGTTTGACAACGAAACATATGTAATGTCTTATCAGACGCGCACATGTACATAGAAAGAGAAAGGGAAGAGTCCTACTGTTATGTACAAGGCAGATTTGTTAAATTGAACGCATGCAAAGGTAAATGCAGATAACTTAGTTAAATGTTTTTTCTTTTTTGTCCATGTCAACGCACGCGCGTGCACGTGTTTACAAATATTAGACACTTCTTCTTATTGACTCTGTCCCCGCGATCTAATATTATTCTTAGGAGTAAATAAAATATGCAATTCAAATATTAGTTACCAGAACCATTAATGGTCATTCTTCCTCCAAGATCTGCTCATATATATAGAATCAAGAAAAACAAGATCAACCATGTAGCGTACCTATTGCTCTCATCCTACCATTATTTTTAATCCAACTTGACACAAAACATCTATAATAAGAATTAATTACATTATCTTTTACCAACTTATTAGATATTATTATATAAGATCTTATATCATTATACTTTATAGTTATGTAAATATAACACCGCCTTATTTTTAAATTATCGTAAAATTATTTATTATAAAAGTTTAAATTATTTAATAAAAACACAAAAATACTTATATATCTAACATAATCTAATTCTAGAATTTAGTTTTTGACTTATATAAATTTTATTATCAAATCATAAATAGTTATATATCTAATACTTACATCATATAAGATGTATAGAAATATATAAAAATTATTATGTACACACAAAGAATCAATTATCAAATTAATCATATATAAATACATGTATTATTTAATTAATTTTTAATATGAATTTTATATTTTAAATATATTTTATACCGTATCTAATTTGGTAGCAGATAGTAATATTATGTAATGTAAGGAAAAAAACTACAATTAAACCCTAGAATAATGATAATGATAATTTAGGTCATTGCAACCATAACAATAGCAAAGTATCAAAAGGACCAAAATAGTATAAATTCACAAGATTATTACTGACATCACAAAATATTCATACATGGTTTACTTAAAATCAATTAAGACAAGCAACAACACCAAAAGACAGAGAATAAATGACAACAGAATGGCTTCTCTTGTACCCTCAGAATTCAGTTTCCATAGCTACTTGATCTGAACCTGGTAATTCCAGAGGCTAGAAAGGTCCTGTGGGGCAACAACAGAAGTGATTCCATTGTTGTTGTTGTTGTTGGCATCAACAAGAGAAGTTTGATGATGGGCCATTTCCCTCTCTCCAGGCTTGAAACCATTCCTGAGGTTTGAAGAATTGTTTTGAAGCAAGGCTCTGAGAATTGAATGGTCATGAGTGGTGTAGCCGGAAGCGGAATATGTGGAACTTGGTGGTTGAGCATGTTGCATTGGCATCCCTTGAGAAGAGTAGAATGAATCAGCAACAAAAGGGGTGTTGCTAAATGGATCAAAGATCCCAACTTGGTTGTGAATGATTGGATTGGAGAAGCAGGGCACGTAAGGTGCTGTAGTAGCAGTGTTGGAAGGTGATGATGAGGAATCTGCCAATGGTGGCAAGAAAACAGAAGAGTCCAACCTCATTATCCCGGTAAGATGGATTTTCTTGGCGGCTGAAGACTTCTGAAACACCCTGCAAATCACCCACTCGTTCTGCACAAGCTAGAACTAGTTAATGATGATGGATGTATGAGTTTGAAAACAGAGGAGAAGAAAAGGAGGTACCTTTGCAGATTTGGGGAGGTTGTGGGGATTGAATTTACCATGAAGCCTGAACTCATGCATGACCCAATCAGATTTCTCACCTTTGGGAGCCCTACCTTTGTAGAAGACAAGGGTCTTCTTCATGCCAACAAGTGATTTGCCTCTGTATATCTCCTTGTCTTTTCCAGTGGCCTTCCAATACCCTGCTTCTGTTGCTCTGTTTGTCCTCAATCCTGTTGGGTACTTTCTGTCCCTTACACAGAAAAAGTACCACTCTTTTTCACCCATTTTCGCCTTCCCTAAACAATATAATCTTTATATATATGTATTTCAACAAAACCAAATAAGAAACTGAATTAGTTTAGTATGAACTCACATGGCAAATCCCAAGGCTCAGACCTATTCAAGTCCACCTCAGCAATGGCTCTGGCTGAAAAGTTAGTGTCAATAACCTTGTTGTATAGGTAATGACTTATAAGCTCTTCATCAGTTGGGTGAAACCTGAATCCCGGTGGCAAATCCATCTCAACCTCTGAACAAATGTTTTCCATTTGATATGTAAGAACCCCCAAAATGAAAGGGTGAATTCTAGGAATTGCTGATGAGAATCGAAAGAGAAGAGATCGAGTATGCAGAAAGTGGGAAAGAAAAGGTGATGAGAATCATGGAAGTGATCGAGAGAGATTTGAAAAAAAAGCTGAGAGAAAAAGAATCCCCCTAAATACCAGTGTGTGTGTTTGTGTTTGTGTTTGTATTTCAAAGAAAGAAAGAAACGTGGAATGTAAGGCAACCCAGTTGGTCGTTTATTGCCCACTTTCTTCAACTTTATATCTATTATCTTTTCATAATTTTACACACAACGTTTTTAGGCCTTTTTTTTTATTTTTTTAAAGAAAAAGTATAAGGAGATAATGAGAATATTAAACAATGTAAACAATGGATATGTTGGATGTTCATTTCAACAGGTATGCAGATGATTATGTTAATTATTCTTAATTGAATGGTTATTTTTTTTATTCGATTTACTCCTGCACAGTTAACAATAGTTGGATGTTCAATTCATTAGGTGTGCGGATAGTTATCCTAATGGTAAGATTTAGAAGGTAATTTGGGTTGGAGTGTTTTTTAACTTTATTGGGTCAATTTTAGAACCTATTATTCACTTTGTTTAGAAAAATTATTCTCTACTTAATAAAACCATTTTTTTTAGTAATTATTGTAGGGTAAACTTTGATATTCATTTTAGGGCAATTTACTTATATAAATAAAATGATAGAATCCTTTACCTAAATGTGCAAAACGGATTGTTGTTACGTGAATGTGCAAAATCCTATTCTATGTAATCCGTGGCAACCCACCACGGTTTCTGAATTGTGCATAAACCGTGGCAGGCTGGGACGGTTTATGGAAAAACTTAGATGTTTGTAAACCGTGGGAGGTTCCAGCGGTTTATGAAGGGGGCGTGGAAGGCATAAACCGTGGTAGGTTACCACAGTTTATGAAGAAGGTGCACTAAATGTAAAACCCTGTAACCCACCGCGGTTTATGAAGACTGCAGCAAAATAAGTCATTTTTAGAAAAATAAAAAATTTAAAAACCTAAATTTTTTATTTTTATACTTTTAGAATATAAGATTAAATATTTTTATTTAAATTAGAAAAATAAAATAAAGTCTAACAATATCCAATAAACAACAGATATGTAAATTTATTATTTTTTTAATTTTTAAACTAAAAAAAGTATTTTTTTTCTAATAGCAGAAAAATAAAAAATTACAAGAATATCTAAAGAATAAAAAATTGAAAAAAATTAATTTTTTTAAATTAATTTATTCTTAATTTGTAACCAATTACATAAAAAAAAGTCAACTGTCCGGGTATAGCATTATCCGATGAATAAAAAAATAAAAAAATATTTTTAAAAAATTTAAAAATTTTAAAAACCTAAATTTCTTATTTTTATATTTTTAGATTGTAAGATTAAATTTTTTTTAATTAAAATTGAGAAATAAAATAAAGGCCAGCAATATCTTGTAAACAACAGATCTGTAAATTTATTAATTTTTAATTTTTAAACTAAAAAATAATTCTTTTTTCTAATTGTAGAAAAATAAAAAATTCTAAGAATATCAAAAAAATAAAAAATTGAATAATTTTATTTTTTTAAATTAATTTACTCTTTATTTGTAAATAAGTGCAGCAAAGAAAGTCAACTCTCCGGGTGTAGATAAAAAAAAATAAAAAAATATTTTTAGAAAAATTAAAAAATTTAAAAACCTAACTTTTTATTTTTATATTTTTAGATTATAAGATTAAATATTTTTATTTAAATTAAAAAAATAAAATAAAGTCCAGCAATATCTAGTAAATAACAAATCTGTAAATTTATTTTTTTTAAATTTTAAACTAAAAAAAATACTTTTTTTCTAATAGTCAAAAAATAAAAAATTCCAAAAAATATAAAAAATAAAAAATTGAAAAATTTTAATTTTTTTAATTAATTTATTCTTAATTTGTAAACAATTGTAGCAAAAAAATTCAACTGTCCGGGTGTAGCCTTATCCGATGAATAAAAAAATAAAAATATTTTTCTAATAGTCGAAAAATAAATGATTCCAAGAATATCTAAAAAATAAAAAATTGAAAAATTTTAAATTTTTTTAAATTAATTTATTCTTAATTTGTAAACAACTACAGCAAAAAAAGTCAACTGTCTGAGTATAGCATTATCCGATAAATAAAAAAATAAAAAAAATATTTTTAAAAAAGTTAAAAATTTTAATTTTCTTAAATTAATTTATTCTTAGTTTAAATTAATTTATTCTTAATTTATTCTTCATAAACCGCTGTGGGTTACAGGATTTTACATTTAGTGCACCTTCTTCATAAACCGTGGTAACCTACCACGGTTTATGCCTTCCACGCCCTCTTCATAAACCGCTGGAACCTCCCACGGTTTACAAACATCTAAGTTTTCCCATAAACCGTCCCAACCTGCCACGGTTTATGCACAATTCAAAAACCGTGGTGGGTTGCCACGGATTACATATAATAGAGTTTTGCACATGCACTAACAACAATCCGTTTTGCATATTTGGGTAAAGAATTTTGTCATTTTATTTAAATAAGTAGAATTGCCCTTCATTTTATTTTATCATAATAAGTTCTAAATGTGAAGTATATATATAAAGACGAATTATTTTATGAGAAATTTTTGGGGTCAGCTATTTTTAGCTATTATTTGACTAGTACAATAATTAAATTGTATTGATTCATGTGTATAAATTTTGATAAATATAAGTATAAATTATATATTTTTTGTGTATTAAACCTTTTTAAATATTAGTATAAATTATTACTAACAAAATACTGACTAAAAATAATAATATTTACTGGTCATGTAACATTGTTTTTATTTTATCGTTCTTTTCTTAATTTAATGAGAAGTAACATTTAATTTTAATAACCTTAATAATGTGTAAATAGTTAATCCATTACAAAATGAGATACAAATATATCTTTTAATTTCTTTAATTTTGTGACTGTTTCTATATGTCATTGTTATTCAATTTTACCCTTATAAGATGTTATGGCTCAACACACCAGTCACCACCATATCATGCATATGATTATGATAATCCAATGTGGATTACTTTGTAAAACTCACTATTTAATAATGAAAAAACATTAATAATTTCGTACACAATATATTACAGAGTCTCTTATTCTATTGTTTGGGATATTGATTCTTTCATATTATTATTGTGACACGAATTAATAAATAATAATCAAGCGAGACAACGATGTTGATTGGTGCCTCTGATCAACTCATCATGGAATTCTTTTCTCAGTCATTACATGAAAATAAAATAGGGTCAGGTGGTGTAGTTAATAACTTAAATATCCATTTTTGTTAAAATAGATAAACACCAAAATTAAAGAATCTTTCCCCTTGTTTCTCATTATTTTTTCCATTACGAGAAGATAAAAGAGCATTATTCGTGAGCCTATCAAAATTACCAATATGGCCTTCAAGGTTTATTGGGAACAAAACGACGAGAGAGAGAGAAAACAACTGGCCTTTTTATTTATAAAAGTTTCCGAAACAGACATGGCAAGGATATTTGGGGAATATTAAAGTTGAAAATACTGAAAATGAATTAAAGTAATTATATTACTTGGCTGCTTGTCACGGCCTTGGACACACTCCAACGCTACCGTGCCGGCACTCGGACTTACTCAACCTCTTGAGCTAAGACCAAGTCAGCCTAACCCTCAATACTTAGCAAGAAAGCTAAGAACACAAGAGAACACAAGAGAAAGGAAGCTTTGATGGAAAGAACACTTTATTCCTCAAGTGTTGGTTATAGATGATTCACACACACCCACACTAACTCTTACCTCCTATTTATAGCCATCCACCTCCTCAGTGGATGGTTAGGATTAAATCTAATCAATGGTCTAGATTAATCATCTAGAACCTTCTTTATAAATATATATCCTACTACTACTTTCTAAATAATTCTAGATTGTTCCATACAACTCTTCATACTTTTATATCAATCCACACTCTTCTAGAATATTCCATGATCTTCTAGAGTCTTCTAGAACCTTCTAGAGTATTCTGAAGCCTTCTAGGATATTCTAGAACGTTCCGGAACCATCTAGAGTATTCTCAAACACTCTAGAAAACTATACAAACACTGTTAAATCTAACCTTCTAAAAATTTACCGTGACATGCTGGTTGCAAGGAAAAATTTTTCCCCTGCCCTGATGTCGAGTTGAATTTGTGATGTATAAGTATAACCTTGATATTTGTTTAAAGGAAAAACTTTTGGTAAATTAAAAAAAAAGAAGTGTATATATAATAATAAATGAATAGCAAAATAGACAAGAAAAGCAGTGATTGGTGGTGTTTTTTTTCTTTCTTTCTCTCTTTTTTTTTTTTTTTTAGTGTTTGACCAGGTTGGTACATTATTATCATGTTGTGTAGTTTGCTTACTCTCATGTCCAACTCGTTATTTAAATCAATAATCAATAATTAATATCAATATATATATAATTATATATACACACACAGAGAGACGCATTAATTTGTAGATTAATACTTAATTAAGAATAGCCAAAACAATTCACATACTAACATTTGAAATTTTGAATATGCATTAATATAGTAATGCTATGTTTGGAAGTTTTATGTCATTAAATGGCTTCAAAGCTAAAAGAAAGGTTTAATTGACTTTCATAAAATCTTGACATTCAAGAGTAAATTTAAATATTTGTTAATATATGAGATTATATTAAATTTTTAAATTTTAATAAATATAAATTAATTTTAAAAAAATTTTTAAAATATTTTTTAAAACACTTTTCTTTTTTATTACAAATATATGTACATGATAATTTACTAAATATAAAATAAAGTGCATGCACTTCCCCAAAGAAACTTTATTAAACCAAATCTCAATATCATAACCAAAATCAAGATCTAAGACCTTAGCTTGTTGAAGCCATTCCTATACTACATATATAGAAATAATTTGATAGATACACTAATTATTAACTATTAACAGCTCTCATAATCAGATCTAAGACCTTTGTATTTTTTTTCTTTAATCAAAAGCTAACGAACTAATTACATACCATAAATTTATGAGACCATCCAATGTAACTACTCAATTTTCAATAATACTTAAACAACATTTAATAGTATGAGAATCTATTTCAAAGGAGTAGACTTAAACAACATATAAGGTGTAAACTTAAAGAATCTATTTATGAGGCTAATTATAAGTTAAGAGATGTCAAAAAACACGTTCGTTACAGTTTAATAAGATCTACTAGATAGTAAGTCTTATAAATCTGAATCCTAGAAGCTTTCTTGAGCAACTTGATTTTTATAATCCTTTATTATGATCAAGACTTTCATGACATAAGAATTTAAAAGTTTGAATTGTATGAAAATTTAAAACATATTTAATTTCATCTAATTATTTTCGTCCACAGATTTGTTAATTATCTTGAGTGGTACGGTGATCTCATGTTTGAAGTTAGGAATTTTGTCATTAAGAATACTTTATAACGTTAATTAGTGTTCAAATTAATAATGAAACTCAGCGAGAATGAATGGATTGCAAGAAACGCAATTGCATATTTGAGCAAGATAAATTCATTTCACAAATAACAATAATGGGAAAAGAAAAAGGGATTATTGGTATTCTTGAAAATTCTGAATGGAAAGGAGATGCCAATAAGATTCTATATCTAAACCCTAAAAATAACGCAAGTTGAGAAAAAAGAAATTGGCAACTTGAATGTGTGCCTGCAAGAAAATGTTTAAAACATTATATGATGTATAACAAGATTAAAGAAGAAAATAAGAAAATGGCGTGTATATGTACTTATGCTCCTCGTACATGCATGTCGGCTAACTATACTATAGATCACGTGAATGTAGCTTCATCAACATCTCTACCAAACTATATTGTTAATTCTTAATGTTATTGCCTACGTAGTATATATGTGTTCATATGTTATTATATCTTTAATATTTAATTTCTTTAACGATTAAAATAATAATAGAGTATATGTGCTCATTTGTGGGGTGGTTATAATGGGAGAATCCGTTGCTGTTCATAAGCTAATTTCTGCGATGCATTTCTTGATTTTATCTGACACCTAATTAAGAAAAATTATTACTTCCTACTATACATTTTAACCAAGTAGTGAAAAATAAAAAGTGCGTGTTCATAGATGAATTTTGCTTAGATCGTCCTCATAGTTTGTTATTAATCTTTGACATGGTTTTCTGATTTTCTCCAACCCATTGAACAATTAGTTTTTCTAAAAGAACTAAAGGATCAAGAAAAAGAGAGAGCAAGATTCTTAGAGAAGAAGCTGTGGAAGACTTGAACTGAACATGTAAAATCATATCAGAACAAAATAAATGACTTGTAGTAGAAGTAATCTTGTATATTGGTGTAATAAAGAGAATACCTAGAATTGAAAACCTAGCTCTCTCTTTCACACAAAGGAAATAGATTTGAAGCCTTCTGATGGCCGCCACCGCTGCCTCAGCCTAGAATGCGGTGGCCCTCCTCCTCTTCTCTACTACTCTTCTTCCCTGTGAAACCTTTTTCCTTTTTTTTTTCTGTCTCTTTTTCTTTTTTCTTCCTCCCGAATCCTTTATATCTCTCTTCTCAGTGTCGCACTCTCACTCTCACCAGCCACATTCTCATCACTTCTCTCTTTTCTCTTTTTTCGTCGACTACAATCCTCCACTACCCTTCTCTTGCTATCACCTGCATTCTCTTCTTCCCTTCGCAACCCTTTCCTTTTGTTTCTCTCTGTTTATTCTGTTATTGTTTTGTTGCTTGTTCGTTTTGTTGTTTTTTGTTTTTAGAGATCTAGATCTGAGATCCAAATCTAGATTAAATAACCCATTTGTGGTGTTTCTCTCCTCTTTTGCGGTGTATTGATTTCCTTTATGAGTTTGTTGGTGATGTTTTTGCAAATTCGAGATGAAGATACAACGAAGACTTTCATCTATGAAAATATTTACAGTTTCAGATATAATTTAGACCGATTCTAAGAAATAGAGAAGATAAGTTTTTGTGGTACAACACTTTCTGTGTAGATTTAGAAACAAAAGAGATTGTAACGAATCTCTGTTTCTTTTGTATATGATTCCTTGTAATTAAATTTTGTGCCTCCTCTCAGACAATAATTCAACACAGAATTTATCTATTTTCTTGTTTAGTTTCAAATCTAATATTTCTTCTATAATATGTAAGTGTTATTTGGTTATTTTTTTAAATAAAAATTTTTTTCTGTCAAAAAAATAAAAAAACTTGTATATTGGTGTGAAATATTACTTACCTATACATGGGACTTTGCACTCCCTATATATATACACGATGCTAGTGACTACTAAAGATCAAGATTAATCAAGAAACACCATTGTAACTAACTTAGCCAGCTCAATCAACTAACTACTCAACACTAACTAGTTATTATCATAAATATTGTGTAATTTTATTTATAACCGTTTTAACAAATTCTACTCTTCTCCTTTAATAACCCCATCTTCAAATTGAGGTATGGATTTTGGAATACTCTCAGTTTGCGCTTATATCTATCAAAAATATACTGAGACAAAAGTTTTGTCAAATAGTCTGTAATTTAATCAAGAGATGAAATATGTACAATATAAAAAGACTTCTTATTAACTAGATCTCTTAGAAAATAAAAATTCAATTCCAATTGATAACAAGGAGACAAGCACTTTAATTATCCCAACAAATAGGTGGTGGCACGCACCCTTTTGTAAATTTGTAGTCCCTATAATAGTTATTGTAATGACATGATTTCTGTTTGCACTGCACACATGATTTTATATTCTATTTTTATGCTATTTTTACTCACTTTTGTTTATTTGTCATTTTTTTAGGATATAATATTATTCTCTAAGAACACACGAAATTCAAATATTGATTCTTGATCTTCTAAGTCCTTTTTGCAATCTGTACACTACAACAAATCCGGCAGATAGCGGCGATTAGGTGTTAGAGCTGCTAGCAAGCCGACATTTAACGGCAGTTTTTTTCAAACCGCCGCTATATTGATGTCAGGTTTAGATTTAGCGCCAGTTTTTTTCAAACCGCTGCTATATTGCCGTCAGGTTTGCATTTCGTGGCATCTTTTCGAAAACTGCCGCGATATCTTCGCTGGTGGCTTCTTGTTAGGCATTTTGCGGCGGTTTAAACGAAACCGCCGCAAAATGCGTACTACCACATATTTTATTGTTCTCTTTAGTAATAACCATCTAGGTATAATCTAGGTAAGTAATGACTATTATCTGAAGCTACATATGTTTAAATCATTTTTACTTAAACTCGTAACACTTTTTCTACATTCTTTTTACGCTAAAAAAATTCACAAGTTACTTGTAAACTATATATGTTAACTCATGTGAACAAATTTACCAATAAGAATTTCTTGATTACGTTATTGGCATTTAAAAATTGCATTCAATCATGGATGTAAAAGAAGAAAATAAAATCGAACTCTGATATTTATGAAGTTAAAATAAAGTTCAAGAGAGCCAAAATCAACGTTACTCCTCGTTGAAGTTATGCCTTACTAAACCTAAATCAAGAATAAACATGTACAACTGCGACCCAAATCATTAAACTAAGGAAATCAGCGTAACTGTTATAATAAAAGATCAAAATTTCTCTCCAACATCGTATTGACCTGGCGAAAAATACTCTGTTATGAATCTATGGGATTCACATTTTAGAGAATCTGATATTTCATCTCCATATCTACAAAGGAGAAAATCCTGAAGTCAGCAGCTTTAGTGAATATAATATCATGACATAACGTATCTTGCAAATATCTTAGAATTCTTTTGACATTTTCCCAATATAACGAAGGAGTGTTGGATTGTGAACAAATTATGACACACGATTCACTGCAAATGTTATATCGAGTTAGTCATGGTTAAATATTGAAGTGTATTAAAGTAATGATAAGTAGTTGAAAGTTAGTAGTTAGTAGATAAATATTTATGATGTTAGTTGGTAGTATCTTTATATATAGTTTAATTTTTGTATCAAACAACAACAACATATACAATATCAATTCATCTATTCTCTTTTCTAAGATTTAACATGATATTAGAGTCATGGTATATTTCTTGAAAAGGATAGGATATTGTTTTTCCAGTGAGAAATCACTTTGTAGGTGTTTTTCCATCAAACCCATATTTACTCCATTAAAACAGCAACTGCTCCCTCTTCTCAAACATCACCTTCATCATTGAGCTTCACCAAATACCCGAACAACCATTCTTTGTTCTCTCCACCAACAGCACCCTTTGTTGACCACCCCTCCTTTTTCTTCTTCTTCCTCTGACCGAACAAAAACTACGAAACCATATGTCTCTCCCTAGTTCCCTGTTCACCACCGGCAAACCCAACGTCGTCGTGTCTACCTTCTCTCCATTTCTTCTTCTTCTCGTCACAATCTCTCTAGCTTGCCTCCATCTGCCATCAAACGCGCCTCCACACGCCGATCAAAGTCCCGCGCCATCCATTTAAAATGCCAGATCCATGACTTAGATCATGTCCTATCTCAAACCTGCAAACCACTATTGGGCGCGTCCTTACACGCGTCTTCCTATGCGCCATTGCATTGCACATGTCTTCTTCTGCGTCATCGCGCCACATGCATCTTCGTTTCTCTTCTGCGTCACCACGTCGCACGCTTCCTTCCTCCTTTGTGTCACCGTGCCGCACGCTCCTCCTCTGCGTCACCGCGCCACACGCGTCTTCCTTCCTCCTCTGCGTCACCGCGTTGTCCGCGTCTTCCTCTGCTTTTTGAACCGCCTTCTCTTTTTCAGTTTTTCACTCTTCCAATTCTATCTTATTATGTTGTTTGTCATTCAAATTCAAGTTCTGACGCTTGAGTTTGAGAGGCATATTAGAGAAACTCTTGGGGATCAGCAACTTTTAGTACTTTTGGCTATCATTTGGCTAGCACAAACACTAAATTGTCTTTAACAAATAAATTTTATTAAATTCATATGTGCAAATTCTAAAAAATCTAGGTCCAAACTGTATTGATTCATGTGTGTAAAACTCTTGGTAAATATAGGTCTAAATTATATGTTTCTTGTGTCTAAAAGTCTATAAATATGGTGTAGATTATTGCTGGCCAAAAATAATAATATTTACTGACTGTGTAGTACTGCTCGACATATTAAAATAATGATGATAAGTAATTAAAAGTTAATAATTAATAGATAAATATTTTATGAGATTAGTTGGTAATATCGATCTATATATATAATTATTTAACTTTTGTATCAAATAACAACAACATATACAATATCAATTTCTATGTTCTCTATTAGAAATAAGAGATTAAACTGGAGAAAGGATTTGTGTATTATTGAGTGTATTCAAGTTGTCTGGAATTATATAATATAAAAAGGTATTTATAGGTACTAAGAAAATCGTAATAATAAAGACGTAATCTCCTATAATAAATATTCAAATATACTAAATAATACTAATTGATCTTAATTAATTCTAATTATATTCTAACATCTCCCCTCAAACTCAAGTGACAACTTGAGTTTGAAACATATTTAAAACAACGAAATAAAAAATGCATAAACTAATAGAACGGATGCAGACGAAACTGCTGGAAGAAAGCGCAGACGAAACTGCCACTGTCGGAAGGAAGTGCAGATGGAACTGCCGCGGATGCAGACGGAACTGTCAGAAAAAAGCATAGATAAAACTGCCACTGTCTGAAAGAATCGCAGATGGAACTGCTGCTGTTTAAAAGAAGCACATACGGAACTGCCGCTGTCTGAAAGACGCGCATATTCTCTTCTCTAAGATTTAACAAAGAGCGCCTACAATGGATCTGGAATCGTTGGTGTAGCTCTTTGAATTATTCATTCTAGACTTTTGAAGCAAATTACTTGTATACTTGGCTTGAGAAATCATAATATCACCTTGACGTACGCACGTTGCTTCTAATCCGATCCTAAGAAATAAGTAAATTTGCTAAGGTCCTTCAATGTAAAAATATTGTTCAATTGAAATATCACCACTTCAATTTCCTTTGCATTATTTCTATAACAATAATATCATCTACATTACACCAATAGGCAATAGATAGATAACATATGATGAAGTATGTCTAACAAACAATGATATATCTGACTTAGTATTCTTAAATCCAAACTTATATATAGTGTCAACCAAGGTCTTGAACCAAATTCTAAGAATTTGTTTTAAGCCATAAATTACTTTATTCAGGTTGAGCTAAACATTCTTTTATTGACATGAATTTGAATATGTTTTGATTCATTCTTTTATTAATTAATTATGTGATAATCATAAATTTATTGACATGAATTTGAATATATTTTGATTATTTTTTTATTAATGATGTGATCGATAATAATAGATTTTAAGAGTTTGATTGTTAGAAATAGATTTTTGAAATAATGAGAGAAACAAAAAAATATATAGCAAACAGATTCCTATTGAAAACACGCGCCAAATAAAAGGAGTTTCATTTATGTAGGTAATTAACCTAATAACTTGATAATAATATATATATATATATATATATATATATATATATATATATATATATATATATATATATATATATATATATATATATATATAATGTGTCTATTCCCAAATCTCAAAAGGGAATATATAGATAGGAGCAATGCTATGGGGCCAGCAATTTTTGTGATTGTTAGCTATTAACTAGCCATCAATGATAATTTGATGGTGTGAGATTGGTGTGAAATTTCATCCAATAGCTCACCTTCTTCTGCTGATTACATGCTAGCCAAAATTCAATAAAATTGCTGCCCCCTAGACTTTTCCTATAGGTAGATGTTTGACTGGTAGTGAAATTGTATGATCTCATGAAGACTCACGAGCATGGTGCCGTGCGTGCACAATATTAATTGAACAATCACCAGTCACCACGATATCTATACATTAAGATACATGTAAACGTTTGTTTTTATTTGTATACTAATTTCATTAGTAATGTAATCAGAATATTAGTATCTTTCATTCCTAACTAATTTAGGTTCATCTCTTAATTCAAAAACACTAAAAGAGTAGTCAAGATCTCTAATTTCCAATTGAATTGCTGAAGCTAAAATGCGAATTGATTAATATTACTTGTTTGACCATTCATTGAAGAGGTAGTGGACCCTGTTTCACGAGTTCCGACATGGGAGAATGAAAGAGACGTTTACGTGGAAGAATTCCATTGGTTCCAAACTCCGCCAAAAAAGGAACGGATAATATATTTTTGGAGTTAGGCAAATGTCAAGCAATTTTTATTTGATTTGGTTCTTGGATTAGTCATTTCATCTTCATTTCCTACCCTACATTCTCGGGGTTTGACTTTGATGCATGTAGTGTATGTATTCAAATTGTGTATTAATAAGAAAAAGTAAACATTATTTTAAAAAAAAAAAATAAAAATCAAGCTGTGTGTGATACAGTTGTTGTCATTAGTCATTAATATTTCTGAAAAACAAACGCCAACAATATGCTTATTCATAGTTCATGACCTTGTTATTCAAGAAATATACATGCTAAAAGTGGTACCAAGATAAGATCAAGGACATGGTAATAATAATTCACATTACTTTTTTCCAAAATTATTATTTACAACAACATATAAATGAGGTTTCAAAGCCCTATGATGTATTTTTCTCCTGCCTTAGCTTTCTCACTTTTTACCCGAAAGGAGAATATCTATCTATCTATCCCCACATCAAATTTTTCTACGTTTTCTAAAACATGCATGCATACACAAGATGCCAAGACAACACTAAAAAGAAAAGATATTGGATGATTCATGTTACCTATCTTACCATTAAACAAAACCTATATTATTATTATTGACTTGAGGATATGTATATCATATCTTTTTAGCTTAGCAACAGTGCATATAAATTTATATATGCCTTTTTTTTATGTTATACAACAAGCTAAGAAGATTAAAGGTAAAGATACGTTCATAATTGGTAAGGGCAGGGCATATATATGTTGTGTATATGCATACGACTTTAATTTGAAATACGAAAGGGACTGACCTAAAGACATCTTATAGAAATTGGTAAGGCTTAAGTACCTTCAGGAAGAGAGATCGGAGATGAGGGTGGGGTAATGGGTGTGGGGGTGTGGTATTTTTGTTTTTGTTTTTGTTTTGTTAATATTATTTTTATTAATTGTTAAGGGTAATTTGGTCAAAAAAATAAAATTGAAATAGAAAATGATGATTTTATAACGTTTTGTAACATTAAAGATGATTTTAATAACAAAAAAGGGTCAGAGACGAATTTAATTTTCACCCCAAACTTTAGGGACGGAAAAAGTACGTACTTAACCCAAACCGGAAATATTAGTGTTTTTTTTTGTTTTTCATTGTATCTCTCAGTCCGATAAATCAAAGACTAATCTGTTGTAGTACTGAACTCAAGGCGGAATTCGAATTTCCGACATTTGATTAAGCGGACTAGTGAACTAATAATTACTAGATCAATCCAACTTGATTAACCGGTAATATTAGTTAGGAACTTAGGATTAACACCTATCTTAATACATTAATTATTAGAGATTAGGGGTGGATAAGATATAATTCGTATGTATTTTTCCACAATTACTATTGGCACAATTAATATCTCCTTAATGAATAACGTTAATTAATAATTAATTAACGGAGTGGTCCAAGCTTAATTAGTTCTTCTTGATTTCTAATAAAAATTAGAGGGACTGAACTTTATCCTTTCTTGATCTGCCTTCCTTATTTTCTTTTGCGCTTATTAAATTAAAGAGAAGTAGTACAACACAAAAAAGTCTTTGAACTTTAAATTATAAACACCTTTATATATACGAAAGAAAAAAAAAGAAGGAAAATAAGACCAAACTTATGTGTTAATTAATTTGCTATCGCAATTTAATATTGTATGAATTGAAGAACATACAATAATCAAGTTTCCATGTAATTCATTTTCATGTGATTTATGAAGAGAGTAATGCTAATCCAATCTTTTTATGATGAAGATATATTACAGCTTCGTTCTAAAATGTAAAAGCTAATATAACATTCCATCTCTAGTAATTAAAAATAATTTTACATTCCAACAACATGCCACGGTAATCTATTTCTACAGTTTTACGGCGTACATCACAATAAAGAGTAGTTTTTCGATTCTGCCTAATTGCCTCCTGTTTTTGAATTTTATTCTATATTTAATTATTTATAATTATTATAAAAATTAAATTAAATTAAATTTATGCATATTTAAAGAAAAAAGTAACACTACAAGAATTTCAACTGCAAAACAAGAAAAATATCAAGTCAATTGTATATAAAGTTCAAATAAAAATTTTGGAAAATTAAGTAAAATAGTAAAATAAATTACAAATTGATCTTTTAAAAAAATAAAATTAGAGACCAAATTTTAAATATATAATTTTTTCTGACTTTTTATTTTCTCAAAGAAAATAAAGTAGTAAACTACAGATTAATCTTTTATCTAGATATCTATTAATTAGTATCAAATAGAAGATATAAATTCTGATCCCATGAAAAAAAAAAACAACTTGCACTAACCCAATAATAAACAAAAATATGGTGGCTGTTGTAAAACAACTAAATAAATAAGGAAGATATAAATATAAAATAAAGATATGTAAATAGAAGACTCTAACATTAATATAATTAGCTCAATAATGATTTATATATATACATTAATATTATATGTTGTAATATGTATATATATGTAAAGATAGAAAGAAGTATTAAAAGTAAAGAGAGAGAGAATTGCATTTGTTTTTGTTACTGTAAAGAGAGAGAGAAAGGGAAATATTTGTAATTGTGTCAAATTCTATTGCCTCGTTCATACTTTTATAGGCAAACAAATTCTTTTTTTCAAACATTACTAAATGTGCTATATGAGAATTTGCTCCTTCCAGCATGGGAAATTAGATTCACTCATAAATGAGCATTCATCCTTATCCTTCCATGTTGTAACACTCCCCCTTGAATGCTCATTTAGGAATATGCCTCGTTAAAACCTTACTAAAGAAAAATTCAGTGGAAAAAAAACTTTAGTGAAGGAAAAAGAGTACAATATTGATGAGCGGATAATTTATACGCTTTTTGGCATTGTTTTTAGGTAGTTTTTAGTAAGTTCAAGCTACTTTTAGGGATGTTTTCATTAGTTTTTATGTTAAATTCACATTTCTGGACTTTACTATGAGTTTGTGTGTTTTTTTGTGATTTCAGATAATTTCTGGCTGAAATTGAGGGGCTTGAGCAAAACTCTGAAAAAGGCTGACAAAAAGGACTGCTGATGCTGTTGGAATCTGACCTCCCTGCAATCGAAATGGATTTTTTGGAGTTACAAAACTTCAAATGGCGCGCTCTCAATGGCGTTGGAAAGTAGACATCCAGAGCTTTCCAGCAATATATAATAGTCCATACTTTCTTCGGGAATTGACGACGTAAAATGGCGCTCAACTCCAAGTACATGCTGCTGTCTGGAGTTAAACGCCAGAAACACGTCATAACCCGGAGTTGAACGCCAGAAACACGCTATAACTCGGCGTTCAACTCCAAGAAAATCCTCAGCTTGTGGATAGATCAAGCTCAGCCCAAGCATACACCAAGTGGACCCCGGAAGTGAATTTATGCATCAATTACTTACTCATGTAAACCCTAGTAGCTAATCTAGTATATATAGAACATTTAACTATTGTATTAGATGTCTTTTGACCATGTTTCATCTTTGGTCTCAGTTTTGTTTTATTCTTCATCTTAGGAGACCATTGAGCACGTTTTAGGGGGCTGGCCATTCGGCCATGCCTGAACCTTTCACTTATGTACTTTCAACGGTGGAGTTTCTGCACACCATAGATTAAGGGTGTGGAGCTCTGCTGTACCTCAAGTTTCAATACAATTACCATTATTTTCTATTCAATTCTCTTTTATTCTTATTCCAAGATATACGTTGCACTTCAACTTGATAAATGTGATTATCCGTGACACTCATCATCATTCTCACCTATGAACGCGCGTGACTAACAACCACTTTTGTTCTACTCTAGGCCGGGCGCATATCTCTTAGATTCCCCAACAGAATCTTCGTGGTATAAGCTAGATAGATGGCAGCATTCATGGGGATCCGAAAAGTCTAACCTTGTCTGTGGTATTTCGAGTAGGATCCCGGGAATCCGGAAAGTCTAACCTTGTCTGTGGTATTCCGAGTAGGATTCCGGTATTGAATGACTGTGACGAGCTTCAAACTCCTGAAGGCTGGGCGTTAGTGACAGACGCAAAGGTATTACTTGGATGACCCAGTACACTTGCTGGTTAAGTTGAACGGAGTTGTGTCCACACATAGCAAAGAGCCATAATAATGATTCTATACAATAACAAAGAGTACTACATTGATGTGATCACAATTTCGTCCACCAAATATCCTTTGTGATGGGGACTGCCTCATTAAAAATCTTGTCAAGAAAAACCCAATGGAAAAAAAAAAACCTGACCAAGGAAAAAAGAGTACAGTCTCCCCCTTTTGCCGATATCATTAAATGTCTCGAAATCAGTGCATCCCAATCTCATGTACCAATCTTTCAAAGGAGGATTTTGGAGTGACTTTGTGAATAAATCTACCAGATTGTCACTTGATCGAATCTGTTGGACATCAATTATCCCCTGATTTTGAAGATCATGAGTGAAAAAGAATTTAGGAGAAATATGCTTTGTTCTATCGCCTTTGATGTATTCGCCTTTAAGTTGAGCAATGCATGCTGTATTATCTTCAAACAGGACAGTTGGAGCTATCTTATGATCAATCAATCCACATGATGACAGAATATATTGAATCAGACTCCTCAGCCAAAAACACTCGCGACTAGCTTCATGAATCGCCAGTATTTCAGCATGATTCGAGGAGGTTGCTGCTATCGTCTATTTCGTGGACCTCCATGATATAGCTGTACCACCATATGTGAACAGATATCTTGTTTGAGATCTCCCTTTGTGTGGATCAGACAAGTATCTAGCATCTGCATAGCCAACTAGTTGTGACTTGGATCCATAGAGATAAAACAATCCCATATCAACCGTTCCATGAAGATATCGAAAAATTTGTTTGATTCCAATCCAATGTCTTCTGGTTGGAGAGGAACTATATCTTGCTAGTAGATTCACCGCGAATGATATGTCAGGTCGCGTATTATTAGCAAGATACATTAGCGCTCCAATGGCACTAAGATATGGTACTTCAGGACCAAGGATATATTCATTCTCTTCTTTAGGACGAAATTGATCCTTTTTCACATCCAAAGATCTTACGATCATTGGAGTACTTAATGGATGTGACTTATCCATATAAAATCTCTTCAAGATCTTCTCTGTGTATGTTGTTTGATGAATAAAGATTCCATTTTTTATATTCTCGATCTGCAGGCCGAGACAAAATTTAGTTCTTCCAAGATCTTTAATCTCAAACTCTTTTTTTAGAGTTTTTATAATTGTTGGAATCTCTTCAGGAGTCCCAATGATATTTAAATCATCAACGTACACAGCAATTATAATGAACCCAGATGTAGTTTTCTTTATGAAAACACATGGGCAGATATCATCATTCTTGAATCCATTTTTGGCCAGATACTCAGTAAGACGATTATACCACATTCGTCCAGATTGCTTTATACCATATAAAGATCTTTGTAATTTGACTGAGTATAACCCTTGCGAATATTCATTGGATGGTTTAGATATCTTTAGTCCTTCAGAGACTTTCATATAGATATCCCGATCTAATGAGCCGTATAAATAGGTTGTTACCACATCCATTAAATGCATATGCAATTTATGATATGCAGATAAACTGACCAAATAACGCAATGTTATTGCATCCACTACAGGGGAATACTGGTGCACGGAATTGTGATCATCAACAATGGCTCCAATAATTTGGTAGCTCTCACACGTGAATTACACTTAGTCACAACTCCGCACAACTAACCAGCAAGTGCACTGGGTTGTCCAAGTAATACCTTACGTGAGTAAGGGTCGATCCCACGGAGATTGTTGGTATGAAGCAATCTATGATCATCTTGTAAATCCCAGTCAGGCGGATTCAAATATGATTATGGAATTTTGAAAATCAAATATGATTAATAAAAATAAACAGAAAGTAAAGATAGAGTTACTCATGTAATTCAATGGTGGGAATTTCAGATAGGTGTATGGAGATGCTGTGTTCCTTCTGAATCTCTGCTTTTCTACTACATCCATTCAATCCTTCTTACTCCTTTCCATGGCAAGCTGTATGTAGGGCATCACCATTGTCAATGGCTACATCCCATCCTCTCAGTGAAAAAGGTCCAAATGCTCTGTCACAGCACGGCTAATCATCTGTCGGTTCTCAATCAGGTTGAAATAGAATCCAGTGATTCTTTTGCGTCTTTCACTAACGCCCAACCTTCAGGAGTTTGAAGCTCGTCACAGTCATTCAATCCCGGAATCCTACTCGGAATACCACGGACAAGGTTAGACTTTCCGGATTCCCATGAATGCCGCTATCAATTCTAGCTTATACCACGAAGATTCTGATTAAGGAATCCAAGAGATATGCGCCCGGTCTAAGGTAGAACGGAAGTGGTTGTCAATCACGCGCGTTCATAGGTGAGAATGATGATGAGTGTCACGGATCATCACATTCATCATGTTGAAGTGCAACGAATATCTTAGAACAGGAATAAATCGAATTGAATAGAAAATAATAGTAATTGCATTGAAACTTGAGGTACAGCAGAGCTCCACACCCTTAATCTATGGTGTGTAGAAACCCCACCGTTAAAAATACATAAGTGAAAGGTTCAGGCATGGCCGAATGGCCAGCCCCCAAACGTGGTCACAAGACTGAATGATCAAAGACTCTTAATAAACTAGTAAAAAGTTCTATTTATACTAAACTAGCTACTAGGGTTTACAGAAGTAAGTAATTGATGCATAAATCCACTTCCAGGGCCCACTTGATGTATGTTTGGGCTGAGCTTGATCTATCCACGAGCTGAGGCTTCTTTTGGAGTTGAACGCCAAGTTGTAACGTGTTTTGGGCGTTCAACTCCGGTTTGTGACGTGTTTCTGGCGTTTGACTCCAGACAGCAACATGAAGCTGGCGTTGAGCGCCAATTTACGTCATCTAATCAGGAATAAAGTATGAACTATTATATATTTCTGAAAAGCTCTGGATGTCTGCTTTCCAACGCCATTGAGAGCGCGCCATTTGGAGTTCTGTAGCTACAGAAAATCCATTTTGAGTGCAGGGAGGTCAGATTGTAACAACATCGGCAGTCCTTTGTCAGCCTCCTATCAGAGTTTTGCTCAGGTCCCTCAATTTCAGCCAGAAATTACCTGAAATCAAAGAAAAACACACAAACTCATAGTAAAGTCCAGAAATGTGAATTTAGCATAAAAACTATTGAAAACATCCCTAAAAATAACTAGATCATACTAAAAACTACCTAAAAACAATGCCAAAAAGCGTATAATTATCCGCTCATCAAATACATTTCTTCATAATCTATACCGGGCCTTTGTGAAAAATCTTGTGCCACAAGTTGGGCTTTGTAGCGCACAACTTCATTTTTCTCATTTCTTTTTCTCACAAATACCCGCCGGTATCCAACAGGTTTTACATCTTCTGGTGTACGGACTACAGGTCCAAAGACTTCACGTTTTGCAAGTGAGTCTAACTCAGCCTTCATGGCTTCTTTCCGTTTTGGCCAATCATTCCTTAGTCGACATTCTTTGACTGATCTTGGCTCAAGATCCTTATTTTCATGCATGATATTCAATGCCACATTATATGCAAATATTTCATTGACAATTGTCTTATTTCGGTCCCATTTCTCTCTTGTAAAGACATAATTTATCGAGATCTCGTCATTTTCACAATTTTTAGGTACCTGAACGTCTTCTGGCATTAACACTATATCAGAATTTTGGACAACTGCAGGTGTCTCTACTATGTCTTTTTTAACAGGAATATTATTTACCTCTTTTCTCTTTCGATAATTTTCGTCTTTGGAACCAACAGGCCTGCCACGCTTCTGGCGTGAATTTGCTTCAGTGGCTACTTGTCCTACTGGGACATCAATTCGAATTGGGGCATTTTCCGCTGGTATATAAGATTTAGTTATCCTCTTTGTATCAGAAAATGCATCAGGCAATTCATTTGCTATTCTTTGCAAATGTATAATCTTTTGAACTTACAGTTCACGTTGCCCTGATCGAGGATCTAGATGCATCAACGATGATTCATTCCAGTTAAGTTCCTTTTTAGGAAGCTTATTCTCTCCCCCTAATGTTGGAAATTTTGATTCATCAAAATGACAATCCGCAAACCGAGCTTTAAATACATCTCCAATTTGTATTTCAAGATACCTCACTATAGAGGGAGAATCATATCCAACATATATCCCCAATTTTTTTTGGGGTCCTATTTTGGTGCGATTAGGTGGTGCAATGGGAACATATATCGCACACCCAAATATTCTTAAATGAGAGACATTTAGCTGCTGGCCAAAAGCTAATTGCATAGGAGAGAACTGATGGTAACTCGTTGACCTCAAATGAATAAGTGCTGCGGCATGTAAAACAGCATGCCCCAAACCGAAGTTGGGAGATTTGTTCTCATAAGTAAGGGTCTAGCAATTAAATGGAGGCATTTAATAAGTGATTCTGCTAACCCATTTTGTGTGTAAACATGAGCTACTGGATGTTCAACACTTATACCATTAGCCATACAATAAGCATCAAAAGCTTGGGAAGTAAATTCACCAGCATTATCAAGATGAATTGCTTTGATTGAATTTTTTGGAAATTATGCTTTTAATCGAATAATTTGAGCTAGTAATCTCGCAAACGCCAGGTTGCAAGAAGATAATAAGCACACATGTGACCATCTCGAAGATGCGTCTATTAGGACCATAAAATATCTAAAAGATCCACATAGTGGATGAATAGGTCCACATATATCACCTTGAATCCTTTCTAGGAATTCAGGGGACTCAAATCCAATCTTTACTGGTGATGGCCTTAATATTAACTTTCCCTGAGAACATGCAGCACAACAAAATTCACTAGTTTTAAGAATCTTCTGGTTCTTTAGTGAATGTCCATGAGAGTTTTCAATAATTCTCCTCATCATGGTTGTTCCCGGATGACCCAATCGGTCGTGTCAAGTTATGAAATAATTTGGGCTAGTAAACTTCTGGTTTACAGTGGCATGTGATTCAATTGTACTAATCTTGGTATAATACAATCCAGATGAAAGTGAGGGTAACTTTTTTAATATTACCTTTTTATTTAAATCATGAGTTGTGATACATAAATACTCATGATTTCCCTCATTCATAGTCTCAATATGATATCCATTTCGGCGAATATCTTTAAAGCTCAACAAGTTTCTTCGAGACTTGGTAGACAACAGTGCATTATTTATTATGAATTTTGTTCCTCCGGAAAACAAAATTATAGCTCTTCCGGAGCCTTCAATCACATTGCCTGAGCCAATAATAGTATTAACGCATTCTTCTTTTGGCACAAGATGGGTAAAATATATATCACTTTTGAGAATGGTGTGCGAACTTGCACTATCCGCAAGGCATACATCTTCATTACATATCCTTGACATTCTCTTCAAAGACAAATAATAATAAAATGAGTAGTATGCACAGTTAAATTGAATACTTGATTGTAATTATTTTTCTAAGAAATATTGTACATAAAAATAATGTCATATACTAAAATTTTTTTTAAAACATGACATATTTAATGATTTTAAAATTCATAAACATTAATATTTCATTATTTATATACATCACATTTAAATACATAGAAAATAAAACTTAATAATAAGTTCTTTACATTATTTATTTACATGGATACATAACAATCCCACATTTTAAACTATTCCATCATTGATCAAATGACCAATATTTCCTTTAGGATCCTCAAAGAAATCAGATACATCATAATGAGTGGTGAAATTTTCAGCATCATTTGAAACGAAATTTGACTCTTTTCCCTTGTTATCCTTTTTCAAAGATGCCTGGTAAAGATCGACTAGGTGCCTTGGGGTACGGCAGGTACGTGACCAATGGCCCTTCCCACCACAACGAAAACACTTATCCTCTGTTGATTTATTCTACCCGATATTTCTTTCTTTATCCCACTTCTGGTGAGATCCTCTCTTTTGAATATAATTCCTTTTCCTTCCATAATTTTTCTTTTTATTAAAGCCTTGCCATTTACCTCTTCTGGGGTAATTTGCCGCATTTACTTCAGGAAATGGGGCGGCACCAGCTGGGCACGCTTCATGATTTTTCAATAGCAACTCATTGTTGCGTTCAGCAACAAGAAGGCAAGAAATTAATTCAGAATATTTTTTAAATCCTTTTTCTCGATACTGCTGCTGCAGGAGCACATTCGAGGCATGGAAGGTTGAAAAAAATTTCTCCAACATATCATGATCAGTTATCTTTTCCACACATAATTTCATTCGTGAGGTGATTCGAAACATTGCAGAATTATATTCATTTATAGATTTAAAATCTTGTAGACGCAAGTGCGTCCATTCATATCGGGCTTGAGGAAATATCACCATTTTTTTATGATTGTACCTTTCTTCAAGGTCTTTCCAAAGATCTGCAGGATCTTTTAATGTGAGATATTCATTTTTCAATCCTTCGTCAAGATGACGACGGAGAAAAATCATGGCTTTGGCTTTATCCTTCTGGGATGCATTATTTTCAGCCTTAATGGTATCTCCAAGATCCATTGAATCAAGATGAATTTCAGCATCTAGTATCTATGATAAATAATTATTTCCAGATATATCAAGAGCATTGAATTCAAGATGAGAGAGTTTCGACATAATGAAATTTTGTTACCCAAGTCATCCTAAAAATTTGATCAGAGTCTCATGCTGATAACGTGTTGTAAAACAACTAAATAAATAAGGAAGATGTAAATATAAAATAAAGATATGTAAATAGAAGACTCTAGCATTAATATAATTAGCTCAATAATGATTTATATATATACATTAATATTATATGTTATAATATGTATATATATGTAAAGATAGAAAGAAGTATTAAAAGTAAAGAGAGAGAGAATTGCATTTGTTTTTGTTACTATAAAGAGAGAGAGAAAGAGAAATATTTGTAATTGTGTCAAATTCTATTGCCTCGTTCATGCTTTTATAGGCAAACAAATTCTTCTTTTCAAACATTATTAATTGTGCTATATGGGAATTTGCTCCTTCCAGCATGGGAAATTAGATTCACTCATAAATGAGCATTCATTCTTATCCTTCTATGTTGTAACAGTGGCAAATATTTAGTATAATACATTTTTGTTCAAAGAAAAACACATGTTCCACATAAATGTTTCATGATTCACCACAAAAAAATGCATAAAAGTTTGCAACAATGTAACATTTAGAGAGTTTTATATGCAGCACAAATGATGAAATGAATAAAAGAAACATGTATAATTGTATCATATTATAATTGAATAACTTCAATTGAAACTTATAATATTTTGTTGATAATATTTTTTTGTAGTCTTCCTCCATCTAAGCAGAATACCTCTATGACATTAAAAATAGATTTAAAAAAATATAAAAACCAATGAAATTGATACTTTTTCTAAAATGAAAGATGTGGATCACACTTTTAAAAGTCAACTTATCTTGTCCAACTCATATTTAACATTGTTACCGTTTCTAATTTCAACAATATATGTCATAGTAATCCATTTCAACCACCTTTGCCAATTGCAAATTAAACTGTCTGGAATTCCAAGGGCCTGGACATATATTGCAACAATAATGACAAAAAAATTATGTTAATGGTAAAAACTTATTAATTTATACATATTCTCAGGTTTAAAGCACCAAAATAATAATATCCCTTTCTATGGTGAGTATGATTTTAATGTATTCAACGATTTTAAAAAGCTTTTACTTGTTCTCTTCTTGTTTGCTAAAATGTAAACTTTTGTGGATATGTCAAAAAATGTTATAAGCATAAAAACACTAAATAAATTTTCGAATACTCAATTGATTTTTGGAAAAGGATTGCAATGTTCAATAAAAATCGTAACAATTTGCTTGGCTTATTTTCTATCTATTTTATAAAATAACTTTCACCTATAAGTATATAAAAATGGATAAGTAAATTATTGCTTTTTGAAATTTTAATTTACATTCACATAATGAACATCCAATTGATTTTTCTTTAAAAAATACATTAAATTTTATTATATATATAATTGATTTTATATACTTTTTCTTAATAAAAAATTCTAAATTAATAGATATCAAATCAACAATCAGATAATAAGAACCGAATTGGACATAGAATTTAGCTTATTAATTACCATTGTATAAAGGCTCTCGATGCATGGTTACTTATTGTTGTTGTTCTTCAACAAATAACATTGCAGCGACTGCTTTCCTACCAAGTTCCATCAAGGCATATTTAAGCTCTTTCAACCTTGTTTATATAGTTTGAAGCCTCATGGAATTCTCTGCAGATACAGAAATATCGTTCAACTTTGATCGACGCCTCAAAACTATTATATGCATGCTACTGTGGCAGTAAATTATTACCTGGATTTCTACTTATTGACGAAGTTTGTCATAGTGATGTGTAAGGTGGCGCGCATCCTCTAAAAAAGCGCCTGTTACTCGCAGTGGCTTATATATCTACAAAGTTGCAAATTTTTGCAGCACAAACAAAAATTTCAATAAACCAAAAAAAATAAAATGGGGAGTCATCGATTTTTTTTTTTTGCATTAGAAAGAAAAAATAGTAAGAAAATTAAAACATGAAGGATTTTAAGTACCTCGTTCCTGATTGAACTGAAATCCCTTGTCAGACCTGGATGAACAAATCGTAGCGGTACTTTCGTAAACCTCAGGATCTGAATCTCCGACGTACAACAACGCTGTAATGAACTGGTTATTCACATTCACAGCCCCTACCGGTGGCGGCGAAAGAGCGGTTGCGACATTGTTTTGTGACGAACGTCGGTTCTTTGCCACCCTCTTCTTTTTCTTTCGTCGTGTTGTCTTATTCTCTGCTCCGTTCTATCTTTTTCTCTCTCACCTTTAACCTTCTCTTCTCTGCGACATCGCCAGAGGAAGTCTTTCTCTGCAAACACCACCTACTCCTCCACACTAAGAATTTAAATTTTGTCTAGTTTTTTCTTCTCATTTTTAAATTTTGTCTTTGTTTTTTTTTATATGACAAAGATTAACAAACAAATATATGTATGAGATTACGAAAGAGAAAGAATGAGTTTGGAAGTGATCTATAACTGGAATAAAAACTAGAACAAAATAGTTTTGAATTTCAACTTGATAAAACTCCTGCTTAAGTGACTCTCTTTTAGCTTTCTTTTATAACTACCACTTGTCAAATATTGGAGTACAACACTTGTTATTCATTGGCTGCTCTACTTATCAAGCAAATAACCGTCAAGTGCTCTCCTATTAAACATAAAGAGATTGGTTGCTGCTCCACTTGTCAAGCAAATAACTCTCAAATGCTCTCTTATTATATATAAAGAGATAGTATAGATTTTGATAGACTAGTCATAATTCATATATCCAACTTTTTTTTAATCTATTCGTATGTATGATATTATAAGTATAATAATAAACTCATTAAAGGCAATTTACTTGACTAAATGAGAAATAATCTTATTCATTTGTTTTAAATATTCTTACACATATATAAGCATTGGCATAATAATAATAAACAAATTATTAGCATGTCTAAAATTGAACTATATAAAATGAGAAGACACCACCAAAACCGATTAAGAAAACATTACATCTAACTCAAAATTTTAAGGTATTAAGTTAATGGGCTCCGTATCTTATATACTCTTCACTTCTCCATGTTTTTTACAATGTGGGATTAATTCATTCCTCACACTTGCAACCATAACAATCTCTCCTTCAAATATGAGTCACCACATTGAGCACATCAACTACCTCTCTTATATGTTGTCTACCATATTTGAGTATTCATCCCTCATTTTAAATACTTCTTAACCACTAGACCAATTAACCATCGGTCCTGATACCACTTATTAGGCTACCGTGGAGAGCTCTAGACTACTAGAAAGATTTCTGAAAGAAATCAAGTACAAGAATTAAGA